>NW_023331819.1:0-38445 GCF_011100685.1 Canis lupus familiaris | reverse complement strand
GGTGACTCTGGTCCTCACCTGTGGACCATTATGACCTGGATACTCGTTTCACACGTGAGCCTCACCTGGACATGATGACTCTGATCCCCTGGGGCCTCACCCTGACATGTGACTCTTGTCCCCATCTGGATTCACCTAGACCAGGTGAATCTGTTACGCCTCAGGGCTCAAATAGACCTGGTGACTCTGGTCCTCAACTGGGCCTCACCGAGACCTAGTGAATATGCTCCCCACCTGCGCCTCATCTGGACCTGGTGACGCTGGGTCTACCTGGCATCATCGGAACATGGTTACTCTGTACCCCACTGGGACGACTGATCCTGGTAACTCTGGTCCTGAATTTGGCCTCAATCTGTACCAGGTGACTCTGGCTCCACCTGGGCCTCACATGTACCTGTGACTCTGATCCTAAGCATGGCCTCACCCTGACCTGGTCTCTGTGGTTCCCATCGGGACCTCACGTGGACCTCATGTCTCTGGTCGCACCTGGGCCACCAGGACCTGGTGTCTCTGGTACCCACCTGGGAGCATCAGGATATGGTTACAACTGTTCACTATCAGTGACCCAGCCGGACCTATCAACTCTGGTCTTCACCTGGACCACCTGGACATGGTTACACTGGTTCCCACCTGGGTCTCATCTGGACATGGTGAGTCGGATCCCACCTGGTCCTCAACTGAAACTGGTGATTCTCGTTTCCCATGGACATGATGTGGACCTGTGTGCTGCAGTGTTTCTAGCTTCTCATGTACCTCGTGACTCTGGTCCCCACCAGGGACTCACCGGGACCTGGTGAGTGTGGTTGCCACCTGCACCTCACCTAGACCTGGTGATTCTGGTCTGCACCCGAGACTACCCTGATCTGGTGACTGTGGTCCCACTTGGCTTCACCTGGATTTGGGGACTCCGGTCCCCACCTGGGCCTCACCTGGCCTTGTTGACCATGGTCCCCAACGGGGAAAATAGGGACCCAGTGACTGTGTTCCACAACTGGACCTCACCTGGACCAGGTGACTCTGGTCCCCTCTGGGTCTCACCGTGCCCTAGTTTCTGTGAAGCCCACTTTGGCCTGACTTGGACCTGCTGACCCTGGTTGCCACCTGCGCCTGACCTCGAGCTGTTGACTCTGATTCTTTCAAGGGCCTCCCCTGTACCTGGTGTTCCTGGTCCCCCCTGGGCCTCACCTGGACGTGGTGACTCTTGTCACCACCGGGGACTCACCTGGACCTGCTTACTGTGTTCCACACCTGTGTCCCAAGTAGACCTGTTGACCATGGTCCCCAGGCGGGACTCACATGGACCTGTTGCCTCTGATCCCCACCGGGGCCTCACGTGTACATGGTAACTCTGTCCTCACCTGGGCCTCATCTGGATCTGGTGACTCTGGTCCCTACCTGGACTTCACCTGAATCTTGTGACTCTGGTCCCCACCTGGACCTCTCCTGGACCTGGTGACTCTCTTTCCAACATGGTTCTTCCCTGGATTTGGTGACTCTGCTCCTCAGTTTGGCCTCCCTGGACCTGGTGTCCTCGTTCCCTCTTTGACCTAACTCAGAACTGCTGAATCTTGCCCCACCTACGCCGCACCCGACCTGGTGACTCTTGTCCCCAGCTATGCCTCAATTCGACCTGATGAATCTGGTCCTCACGTGGGACTCACATGGACCTGGGACTCAGCTGGGTAGAGTGGTCTGGTTCCCACAAGTGGCTCACCTGATACTGCTGACTCTGGTCTTATTCTATGCCTCACTAGGACCTAGTGATTCTGTTCCCCATCTGGGCCTGCATGACCCTAGAGACTCTGGTCCTCACCCAGGCATCTTTGGGACCTGGATACTCTATTCCACACCTGGGCCTCACTTTGACCAGGGACCTCTGGTCCCATTCTGGGCCTAAACTAAACTGGTTATCTGATTCTCCCTCTGGGCCTCACCGTTTCCTGGTTTCTCTGGTCACCCCTTTGAGATTCACATGGGCCTGGTGAATCTGGTCCGTAGCTGATCCGCACCTGGATCTGGTGATTGGTCGCCACCTGGGACTCACCTGGACTTGGTGAATCCTGTTGCCACCTGCGCCTCACCTGGACTTTGTGACTGTGGTCCCACCTGGACCTCACCTGGATCTGGTGGCTCTGGTTCTCATATGGGTCTCTTTTGGACCTGGTTCCTGTGGTCTCCATCTGGCCTCACCTGGAACACAATGACTCTGATCCATATTTGGGCCTCTCCTGGACCTGTTGACTCTGGACCTTACCTGGGCATCATTGGGAACTGGATAATCTCTTATATACCTGGGCCTCACCTGGAACTGGTGACTGTGGTCCCACCTGGGCCTCACCTGGACGAGGTGACTGGTTCCCACAGGGACCTCCCCTGGCCTGGTGACTCAGGTCCTCATACGGGCATCATGGGACCTGTTTTCTCAGTTCCACATCGGGGCCTCACCTGGACCTAGTGATTCTCGTTCCCCCTCTGGGCCTCATCCTGACGTGGTGACTTCTGGTCCGCACCTTGACTCACACCAGAACCGGGTGACTCTGGTCCCCCTCTGGGACTCACCCGAGCTGGGACACTGGTCCTCAGCTGATCCTCAACAGGACCTGGTGAATCTACTCCTCACATAGGCCTCGTCTGGACCTTGTGACTCTTTTCCCACCTGGCATCTATGGGACATTTTACTCTGTTCCCCACCTGGGCCTCACCTGGACATGATAACTTTGCTCCATACTTTGGCCTCAACTGCTCCTGATGACTCTCGTCCCCCACCGAGGCCTCAATCTGGACCTGGTGACTGTGGTCCCCACCTGGGTCTCACCTGGACCTGGTGACTCTCGTTCCCACATGAAACACACCTGGACCTGGTGACTGTTGTTTTCTTGTAGACTCACATTTACCTGGTGACACCGGTCCGCACTAGGGCCTCACCTGGATCTGGTGACTCTGGCCTGCAGGTTGGCCTCACCTGGACCTGGTGAGTGGGGTTGCCACCTGAGCTTCACCCATACCTGGTGACTCAGGAACCCACGTGGTTCTCTTGGACCTGGTGAATCTGGTCCTTACATGGTCCACTCCCAGACCCGGGGATTCTGGTCACCTCCTGGGCCTCACCTGGACCTGGTGAATCTCTACCCCATCTGGGCCTCAACCAGTCCTGGTGAGTTTGTTCCCCACCTGGACCTGATTGCTTTGGACTCTTTCTTGGCCTCACCTGGAACTGGTGACTCTTATCCTCTCTGCGCGTGACTCAGGCATGGATACTCTGGTCCCCATCTGGATGTCACCTGGACCAGGTGATTCTGGTACCCCTCTAGGTCTAAACAAGATCTGGTGTCTCTGATCCTCAACTGGGCCTCGTCTGGACCTAGTGAATATGCTCCATCTGGGCCTCATTTGGACCTGGTGATTCTCTTCCCTACCTGGGCATCATCAGGACAAGGTTCCACTGCATGGCCTTTAGGTTGGCCGCACCTGGACCTGGTAACTGTGGTTCTACCTGGGCATCATCGGGACGTGGTTACTCTATTCCCAGTGGGACTGACCTGATCGTGGTAACTCTGGTCCTGACTTTGGCCTCTTCTGTGCCATGTGACTCTGGCTCCCCCTGGACCTCACCTGTAAGTGGTGACTCTGATCCTAAGCATGGCCTCACCTCACCTGGTGACTGTGGTCTCCATCGGTACCACCTGGACCTCATGTCTCTGGTCCCAACTGGCACTCACCAGGACTTGTATCTGGTACCCACCTGAGTAGCATCAGGATATGGTTACACTCTTCACCAACAGTGACGTGGCCGGACTATTAACTCTCGTCTTCACCTGGTCCACACTTGGACATGGTGACACTGGTTCCCACCAGGGTCTCACCTGAACATGGTGACTCAGATCCCCACCTGCTCCTCACCTGTAACTTGTAATTCTCGTTCCCACATGGACATCATGTGGACCTGGTGGCTGCAGTGTTACTAGCTTCTCATGTACCTCGTGACTCTGGTCCCCACCAGGGCCTCACCGGGACTTGGTGAGTGTGGTTGCCACCTGCACGTCACCAGGACCTGGTGATTCTGGTCTCCACCTGAGACTACCCTGGATCTGGTGACTGTGGTCCCCACCTGGGCTTCACCTGAATTTGGGGACTCCGGTCCCATCTGGGCCTCAACTGGCCCTGTTGACCATGGTCCTCAACTGTGCAGAATTGGGACCCGTGACTGTATTCCACAACTGGATCTCACCTGGACAAGGTGAGTCTGGTCCCCCTCTGGGTCTCACTTTGCTCTAGTGACTGTGAACCCCACTTTGGCCTGACTTGGACCTGCTGACCCTGGTTGCCACCTGCGCCTGACCTCAAACTGTTGACTCTGGTTCTCTCAAGGGCCTCCCCTGTACCTGGTGATCCTGGTCCCCAATTGGTCCTCAACTGGACGTGGTGACTCTTCTCACCACCGGGGACTCACCTGGACATGATTACTTTGTTCCACACCTGGGACTCACGTAGACCTGTTGACGATGGTCCCTATGCCGGCCTCACCTGGACCTTTTGGCTCTGATTCCCGCCGGGGCTCACGTGTATCTGGTAACTTTGATCCTCACCTGGGCCTCATCTGGACCTAGTGACTCTGGTCCCCACCTGGGCTTCACCTGGATCTGGTGACTCTGGTCCCCACCTGGACTTCACCTGGATCTGGTGACTCTGGCCCCCACCTGGACCTCTACTGGACCTGGTGACTCTCTTTCCAACATGGACCTCACCTGGATCTGGTGACTCTGGTCCTCAGTTTGGCCTCTCTTGGACTGGTGTCTCTCGTCCCCACTTTGACCTAACTCAGAACTGCTGAATCTTGCCCCACCTAGGCCGCACCCACACCCTGGTGACTCTTGTCCCCAGCTATGCCTCAATTCGACCTGATGAATCTGGTCCTGACGTGGGGCTCACATGGACCTAGGACTCAGCTGGATAGAGTGGCTCTGGTTCCCACAAGGGGCACACCTGATACTGGTGATTGTGGTCTTATTCTATGCCTCACCAGGACCTAGTGATTCTGTTCCCCATCTGGGCCTGCATGGCCATAGTGACTCTGGTCCTCACCCAGGCATCATTGGGACCTGGATACTCTATTCCACATCTGGGCCTCACTTTGACCAGGGACCTCTGGTCCTATTCTGGGCCTCAAACTAAACTGGTTACTCTGGTTCCCCTCTGGGCCTCACCCTTACCTGGTGACTCTGGTCACCCCTTGGGCTTCACTTGGGCCTGGTGAATCTGGTCCTTAGCTGCTCCGCATCTGGATCTGGTGACGGGTGGCCACCTGGGCCTCACCTGGACTTGGTGAATCCTGTTGCCAACTGCGCCTCACCTGGACCTTCTGACTGTGGTCCCAACTGGACCTCACCTGGATCTGGTGGCTCTGGTTCCCATATGGGGCTCTCCTGGACCTGGTTCCTGTGGTCTCCATCTGGCTTCACCTGGAACACAATGACTCTGATCCATATATGGTCCTCTCCTGGACCTGTTGACTCTGGTCCTTACCTGGTCATCATTGGGACCTGGATACTCTCTATATAGGTGAGCCTCACCTGGACCTGGTGACTGTGGTCCCACCTGGGCCTCTCCTGGACGAGGTGACTGGTTCCCACAGGGACCTCACCTGGACCTGGTGACTCAGGTCCTCATATGGGCATCATGGGACCAGGGTTCTCAGTTCCACATCGGGGTCTCATCTGTACCTAGTGATTCTCGTCCCCCTCTGTGCCTCACCCTGATATGGTGACTCTGCTCCCCACCTGGATGTCACCAGAACCGGGTGACATTGGTCACCCTCTGGGAGTCACCCGGAGCTGGGGACACTGCTCCTCAACTGGGCCTCAACAGGACCTGGTGCATCTACTCCTCACTAAGGCCTCGTCTGGACCTTGTGAATCTTTTCCCACCTGGCATCAATGGGACATGGTTACTCTTCCCACCTGGGCCTCACATGGACATGATAACTTTGCTCCACACTTTGGCCTCAACTGGTCCTGATGATTCTGGTCCCCCGACCTAGGCCTCAATCTGGACCTGGTGACTGTGGTCCCCACCTGGGTCTCACCTGGACCTGGTGACTCTCGTTCCCACATGAACCACACCAGGTCCTGGTGACTGGGTTGTTCTTGTAGAATCACTTTTAACTGGTGACTCCAGTCCCCACTAGGGCCTCACGTGAATCGGGTGACTTGGCCTGCAGGTTGGCCTCACATGGACCTGGTTAGTGGGGATGCCACTCTTGGGTCTCACCCATACTTGGTGACTCACGTCTCCACCTGTACCTCTTGGACCTGGTGAATCTGGTCCTTACCTGGTCCTCTCCCAGACCCGATGACTCTGGTCACCACCTGGGCCTCACCTGGACCTGGTGAATCTGGTCCCAATCTGGGCCTCACCCAATCTTGGTGACTTTGTTCCACACCTTGACCTGATTGCTGTGGATTCTTTCTTGGCCTCACCTGGAACTGGTGACTCTGATCCTATCTGCGTGTCACCCAGAACTGTTGACTCTGGTCCTCACCTGTGTATCATTCGTACCTGGTGACTCTGTTCCACACCTGAGCCTCACCTGGTCATGAGGACTCTGGAAATTCTCTGGGCCTCACCCTGACCTGGTGACTCTGGTCCCCATTAGGACGTAACCTGGACTGGGTGATTCTGGTTCCCATCTAGGCCTCAAGCAGATCTGGTGATTCTGGTCCTCAACTGGGCCTCACGTGGACTTAGTGAATATGCTCCACCTTGGCCTCATTTGGACCTGGTGACTCGGGTCCCTAACTAGGCATCATCGGGACATGGTTCTGCGCATCGCCTGCAGGTTGGCCTCACCTGAACCTGGTGAGTGGGATTGCCACCTGGGCCTCACCCATACCTGGTGACTCAGGTCCCCACGTGGGCCTCTTGGACCTGGTGAATCTGGTCCTTACCTCGTCTTCTCCCAACCTGGGGACTCTGGTCATCACCTGGGCCTCACCTGGAGAAGGGAAACTGGTCCCCATCTGGGCCTCACCCAGTCCTGGTTACTTTGTTCCCCACCTGGAACTGATTGCTGTGGACTCTTTCTTTGCCTCACCTGCAACTGGTGACTCTGATCCTATCTGCGCGTCACCCAGATCTGTTGATTCTGGTCCTCATGTGGGCATCTTGGTACCTGGTGACTCAGTTCCACACCTGAGCCTAACATGGACATGATGACTCTGGAACCTCTCTGGGCCTCACCCTGTCCTGGTGACTCTGGTCCCCACCTGGATGTCACCTGGACCAGGGGATTATGGTCTCACCACGCCCTAGTGACTGTGAACCCAAGTTTGCCCTGGCTTGGACCTGCTGACCCTGGTTGCCACCTGCGCCTGACCTCGAACTGTTGACTCTGGTACTTTCAAGGGCCTACCCTGTACCTTGTGATCCTGGTCCCCACCTGGGACTCACCTGGACGTGGTGACTCGTGTCACAACCGCGTACTCACCTGGACCTGCTTACTGTGTTCCACATCTGGGCCTCAAGTAGACTTGTTGACCATGGTCCCCAAGCCGGCCTCACATGACCTGTTGCCTCTGATCCCCACCGGGGCCTCACGTGTACCTGGTAACTCTGGCCCTCTCCTGGGCCTCATCTGGACCTAGTGACTCTGGTCCCCACCTTGGCTTCAACTGGATCTGGTGACTCTGGTCCCCACCGGACTTCACCTGGATCTGGTGACTCTAGTCGCCACCTGGACCTCTCCTGGACCTGGTGACTCTCTTTCCAACATGGACCTCACCGGTATCTGGTGACTCTGGTCCCCCTTTGGCCTCACCTGGACCTGGTGTCTCTCGTCCCCACTTTGACCTAACTCAGAACTACTGAATCTTGCCCCACCTAGGCCGCACCCAGACCTGGTGACTCTTGTCCCCAGCTATGCCTCAATTCGACCTAATGAATCTGGTCCTCACGAGAGCCTCACCCGGACCTGGGACTCAGCTGGATAGAGTGTCTCTGGTTCCCACAAGGGGCTCACCTGATACTGCTGAATGTGGTCTTATTCTATGCCTCACAAGGACCTAGAGATTCGTTCCCCATCTGGGCCTGCATGGCCCTAGTGACTCTGGTCCTCACCCAGGAATCATTGGGAACTGGATACTCTATTCCACACCTGCGCCTCACTCTGACCAGGGACCTCTGGTCCCATTCTGGGCCTCAAACTAAACTGCTTACTCTGGTTCCCCCTCTGGGCCTCACCCTTACCTTGGTGACTCTGGTCACCCCTTGGTTTTCACTTGGGCCTGGTGAATCTGGTCCTTAGCTGGTCCACACCTGGATCTGGTGACAGGTCGCCACCTGGGCCTCACCTGGACTTGGTGAATCCTGTTGCCACCTGCGCCTCACCTGGACCTTGTGACTGTGGTCCCACCTGGACCTCACCTAGATCTGGTGGCTCTGGTTCCCATATGGCGCTCTCCTGGTCCTGGTTCCTGTGGTCTCCTTCTGGCCTCACTTAGAACACAATGACTCTGATCCGTATTTGGGCCTCTCCTGGACTGTTGACTCTGGTCCTTACCTGGGCATCATGGGCCCTCGATACCTCTTAAATACCTGGGCCTCACCTGGACCTGGTGACTGTGGTCCCACCTCGGCCTCACCTGGACGAGGTGACTGGTTCCACAGGACCTCACCTGGACCTGGTGACTCAAGTCATCATATGAGACATCATGGGACCTGGTTTCTCAATTCCACATCGGGCCTCACCTGGAGCTAGTGATTGTCGTCCCCCTCTGGGCCTCATCTGACGTGGTGACTCTGGTCCCCACCTGGATATCCCCAGAGCCGGTGTGACTCTGGTTCCCCTCTGAGACTCACCGGAGCTGTGGACACTGGTCCTGTACTGGGGCATCAACAGGACCTGATGAATCTACTCTTCACATAGGCCTCGTCTGGAACTTGTGACTCTTTTCCTCACCTGCATCAATGGGACATGGTTATTGCTGTTCCCCCACCTGTGCCTCACCTGGACATGATAACTTTGCTCCACCACTTTGGCCTCACCTGGTTCTGATGAATCTAGGTCCCCACACCTAGGCCTCAATCTGGACCTGGTGACTGTGGTCCCCACCTGGGTCTCACCTGGACCTGGTGACTCTTGTTCCCACATGAACCACACCTGGACCTGGTCCCTGTGTGTTTCTTGTAGACTCACATTTACCTGGTGACTCCGGTCCCCACTAGGGCCTCACCTGGATCTGGTGACCTCTGCCTGCAGGTGGCCCTCACCTGGATCTGGTGAGTTTGGTTTGCCACCTGGTGTCACCCATACCTGGATGACTCAGGTCCCCACGTGGGCCTCTTGGACCTGGTGAATCTGGTCCTTATCCTGGTCCTCTCCCAGACCTGGGACTCTGGTCACCACCTGGGCCTCAACTGGACCTGGTGAATCTGCTCCCCATCTGGGCGTCACCCAGTCCTGGTGACTTTGTTCCCACCTGGACCTGATTGCTGTGGACTCCTTTTGGGCCTCACCTGGAACTGGTGACTCTGATCCTATCTGCGCGTCACCCAGATTTGGTGACTCTGGAACTCACCTGGGCATCACTCTTACCTGATTACTCTGTTCCACACCTGAGCCTCACCTGGACATGATGACTCTGGAACCTCTCTGGGCCTCACCCTGACCTGGTGACTCTGGTCCCCGTCTGGATGTCACCTGGACCAGGTGATTCTGGTACCCCTCTGGGCCTCAACCAGGTCTGGTGACTCTGGTCCTCAACTGGGCCTCACCTGGACCTAGTGAATATGCTCCATCTGGGCCTCATTTGGACCTGGTAACTCTGGTCCCTACCTGGGCATCATCGGGACATGGTTCCATGCATGGCCTGTAGGTTGGCCTCACCTGGACCTGTAACTCTGGTCCCTACCTGGGCTTCATCGGGACATGGTTCCTCTGCATGGCCTGCAGGTTGGCCTCACCTGGACCTGGTGAGTGGTTTTGCCACCTGGGCCTCACACATACATTGTGACACAGGTCCCCACGTGGGTCTCACTGGACTGGTGAATCTCGTCTTAACTGGTCCTCAACCCGGAACTTGTAACTCTGGTCCCCACCCGGGAAATAACCTGGAACTTGTGAATCTGGTCCCCATATTGGCCTCACCGAATCCTGTGACTTTGTTCCCCACCTGGACCTGATTGCTGTGGACACATTTTTGGCTTCACCTGGAACTGGTGACTCTGATCCTAACTGGGCCTCATCCAGATCTGGTGACTCTGGTCCTCACCTGTGGACCATTATGACCTGGATACTCTGTTCCACACCTGAGACTCACTTGGACATGATGACTCTGGATCCCCTCTGGGCCTCAGCCTAACATGGTGACTCTGGTCCCCCATCTGGATGTCACCTAGACCAGGTGAATCTGGGATCCCTGTCGGCCTCAACCAGACCTGGTGACTCTGGTCCTCAACTGGGCCTCACCTGGACCTAGTGAACATTCTCCCCACCTGCGACTTATCTGGACGTGGTGACTCGGGTTCTACCTGGGCATCATCGGGACATGGTTACTCTATTCCCCAATGGGACTGACCTGATCCTAGTAACTCTAGTCCTGACTTTGTCCTCTTCTGTACCAGGTGACTCTGGCTCCACCTGTGCCTCACCTGTAACTGGTAACTCTGATCCTAAGCATGGCCTCACCTGACCTTGTGACTGCGGTTCCCATCGGGATCTTACCTGGACCTCATGTCTCTGGTCCCACCTGGGCCTCACCAGGACCTGGTGTCTCCGGTACCCACCTGGGTAGCATCAGGATATGGTTACACTCTTCACTAACAGTGACCAGCTGGACCTATTAACTCTGGTCTTCACCTGGGCCACACCTGGACATGGTGACACTGGATCTCACCTGGGTCTCAAATTGACATGGTGAGTCGGATCCCCGCCTGGTCCTCATGTGTAACTGCTGATTCTCCGGCCCACATGGACATCATGTGGACCTGGTGGCTGCAGTGTTTCTAGCTTCTCATGTACCTTGTGACTATGGTCCCCGCCAGGGCCTCACTGGCTCCTGGGGATCGTGGTTGCCACCTGCACCTCACTTGGACCTGGTGATTATGGTCTGCACCTGAGACTACCCTGGATCTGCTGACTGTGGTCCCCACCTGGGCTGCACCTGGATATTTGTACTCCGGTCCCCATCTGGGTTTACCTGGCCCTGTTGACCATGGTCCTCAACTGGGCAAAATTGGGACCCGGTGACTGTGTTCCAAAACTGGACCTCAACTGGACCAGGTCACTCCGGTCCCCCTCTAGGTCTCACCGTGCCTAGTGACTGTGAACCCCACTTTGGCCTGACTTCGACCTGCTGACCCTGGTTGCCACCTGGGTCTAACCTCGAACTGTTGACTCTGGTTCTTTCAAGGGCCCCCCCCCATTCCTGGTGATCCTGGTCCGCACCTGGGCCTCACCTGGACGTGGTGACTCTTGTCACCACCGGGGACTCACCTGGACCTGCTTACTGTGTTCCACACCTGGGCCTCAAGTAGACCTGTTGACCATGGTCCCCAAGCCGGCCTCACATGGACCTGTTGCCTCTGATCCCCACCGGAGCCTCACGTGTACCTAGTAACTCTGGTCCTCACCTGGGCCTCATCTGGACCTAGTGACTCTGTGCCCACCTGGGCTTCACCTGCATCTGGTGACTCTGGTCCCCACCTGGACCTCACCTGCATCTGGTGCCTCTGGTCCCCTTCTGGACCTCTCCTGGACCTGGTGACTCTCTTTCCAACATGGACCTCACCTGGATCTGGTGACTCTGGTACTCAGTTTGGCCTCACATGGACCTGGTGACTGTGTTTCCCATCAGGGCCACACCTGGACCTCATGTCTCTGGTCCCAACTGAGCCTCACCCTGACCTGGTGACTCTGGTCACTCGTTGGACTTCACTTGGGCTTGGAGAATCTGGTCCTTAGCTGTTCCGCACCTCGATATGGTGACTGGTCGCCACCTGGGACTCACCTGGACTTGGTGAATCCTGTTGCCACCTGCGCATCACCTGAACCTTGTGACTGTGGTCCCACCTCGACCTCACCTGGACGAGGTGACTGGTTCCCACAGGGACCTCACCTGGACCTGGTGACTCAGGTCCTCATATGGGCATCATGGGACCTGTTTTCTCAGTTCCACATCGGGGCCTCACCTGGACCTAGTGATTCTAGTCCCCCTCTGGGCCTCACCCTGATGTGGTGACTCTGGTCCCCACCTGGATATCACCAGAACGGGGTGACTCTGGTCCCCCTCTGGGACTCACCCGGAGCTGGGGATCTAGTCCTCAGCTGTTCCTCAACAGGACCTGGTGAATCTACTCCTCACTTAGGCCTCGTCTGGACCTTGTGACTCTTTTCCCACCTGGCATCAATGGGACATGGATACTCTGTTCCCCACATGGGCCTCACCTAAACATGATAACTTTGATCCACACTTTGGCCTCATCTGCTCCTGATAACTCTCGTCCCACCACCTAGGCCTCAATCTGGACCTTGTGACTGTGGTCCCCAACTGGGTCTCACCTGGACCTGGTGACTCTCGTTCCCACATGAACCACACCTGGACCTGGTGACTGTGGTGTTCCTGTAGACTCACATTTACCCATTGACTCCGGTCCCCACTAGGGCCTCACCTGGATCTGCTGACTGTGGCCTGCAGGTTGGCCTCACCTGGACCTGGTGAGTGGGGTTGCACCTGACCTTCACCCATACCTGGTGACTCAGGAACCCACGTGGTCCTCTTGGAACTGGTGAATCTGGTCCTTACATGGTCCTCTCCCAGACCCGGGGATTCTGGTCACCACCTGGGCCTCACCTGGACCTGGTGAATCTCTTCCCCATCTGGGCCTCACACGGTCTTGGTGACTTTGTTCCCCACCTGGACCTGATTGCTGTGGACTCTTTCTTGGCCTCACCTGGAACTGGTGACTCTTATCCTCTCTGCGCGTGACTCAGGCCTGGTGACTCTGGTCCTCATCTGGGCATCATTGGTACCTGGTGACTCTGTTCAACACCTGAGCCTCACCTGGACATGATGACTCTGGAACCCCTTTGGGTCTCACCCTGACCTGGTGACTCTGGTCCCCATCTGGATGTCACCTGGAAGAGGTGATTCTGGTACCCCTCTAGGCCTCAACCAGATCTGGTGTCTCTGGTCCTCAACTGGGCCTCGGCTGGACTTAGTGAATATGCTCCATCTTGGCCTCATTTGGACCAGGTTACTCTGGTCCCTACCTGGGCATCATGGAGACCTGGTTCCACTGCATGGCCTACAGGTTGGCCTCACCTGGACCTGGTAACTCTGGTCCCAACCTTGGCATTATCAGGACTCGGTTACTTTGCATGGCCTGCAGGTAGGCCTCACCTGGACCCGGTGAGTGGGGATGCCACTTGGGCCTCACCCATACCTGGTGACACAGGCCCCTACGTGGGCCTCACTTGGACATGTTGTATCTGGTAATTCTGGTCACCACCTGGGAATCACCTGGACCTGGTGAATCTGGTAACTCTGGTCACCACCTGGGAATCACCTGGACCTGGTGAATCTGTGTCCCCATCTCGGCCTCATCCAGTCCTCGTAACTTTTTTACCCACCTGGACCTGATTGCTGTGGACTCCTTCTTAGCCTCTCCTGGAACTGTTGACTCTGATCCTGACAGGGCATCACTCAGAACTGTTGCCTCTGTTCCTCACCTGTGGACCATTATGACCTGGATACTCTCTTCCACACGTGAGCCTCACCTGGACACGATGACTCTGCATCCCCTCTGGCCCTCTCCCTGACATGGTGTCTCTGGTACCCATCTAGAAGGTACCTAGACCAGGTGAACCTGGTACCCCTCTAGGCGTCAACTAGACCGGGTGACTCTGGTCCTCTACTGGGCCTCAACGGGACGTAGTGAATATGCTCCCCACCTTCGCCTCATCTGGATCTGGTGTCTCTGGCTCCACCTCGGCCTCACCGGTAACTGGTGACTCTGATCCTAAGCATGGCCTCACCTGACCTGGTGACTGTGATTTCCATCGGGACCTCACCTGGACTTCATGTCTCTGGTACCACCTGGGCCTCACCAGGACCTTGTGTCTCTGGTTACCACCTGGGTAGCATCAGGATATGGTTACACTGTTCACTATCAGTGACCCAGGCGGACCTATTGACTCTGGTCTTCACCTGGGCCACACCTGGACATGGTGACACTGGTTCCCACCTGGGTCTCACCTGGACATGGTGAGTCGGATCCCCACCTGGTCCTCGCCTGTAACTGGTGATTCTCGTTCCCACATGGACATCATGTGGATCTGGTGGCTGCAGTGTTTCTAGCTTCTCATGTACCTCGTGACTCTGGTTCCCACCAGGGCCTCACCGGGACCTGGTGAGTGTGGTTGTCACCTGCACCTCACATGGACCTGGGGATTCTGGTCTGCACCTGAGACAACCCTGGATCTGGTGACTGTGATCTCCACCTGGGCTTCACCTGGATTTGGGGTCTCCGGTCCCCATATGGGCCACACCTGGCCCTGTTGACCATGGTCCTCAACTCTGCAGAATTGGGACCCGGTGACTTTGTTCCACAACTGGACCTCACCTGGACCACGTGACTCTGGTCCGCCTCCGGGTCTCACCGTACCCTAATGACTCTGAACCCCACTTTGGCCTGACTTGGACCTGCTGACCTTGGTTGCCACCTGTGCCTGACCTCGAACTGTTGACTCTGGTTCTTTCAAGGGCCTCCCCTGTACATGGTGATCCTGGTACCCACCTGGGTCTCACCTGGACGTGGTGACTCTTGTCACCACCGGGGACTCACCTGGACCTGGTTCCTGTGTTCCACACATGGGCCTTAAGTAGACCTGTTGACCATGGTCCCCAAGCCGGGCTCACATGGACTTCTTGCCTCTGATTCCCACCGGGGCCTTACGTGTACCTGGTAACTCTGGTCCTCACCTGGGCCTCATTTGGACCTACTGAGTCTGGTGCCAACCTGGGCTTCATCTGGATCTGTTGACTCTGGTCCCCACCTGGACTTCACCTGGATCTGGGGACTCTGGTCTGCTTCTGGACCTCTCCTGGACCTGGTGACTCTCTTTCCAACATGGACCTCAACTGGAACTGGTGACTCTGATACTCAGTTTGGCCTCACATGGACCTGGTGTCTCTCGTCCCCACTTTGATCTAACTCAGAACTGCTGAATCTTGCCCAACCTAGGCCGCACCCAGACCTGGTGACTCTTGTCCCCAGCTATGCCTCAATTCGACCTGATGAATCTGGTCCTCACGTGGGCCTCACATGGACCTGGGACTCAGCTGCATAGAGTGGCTCTGGTTCCCTCAGGGGCTCACCTGATACTGGTGACTGTGGTCTTATTCTATGCCTCACCAGGACCTAGTTATTCTGTTCCCCATCTGGGCCTGCATGGCCCTTGTGACTCTGGTCCTCACCCAGGCATCATTGGGACCTGGATACTCTATTCCACACCTGGGCCTCACACTGCCAAGGGAATTCTGATCCCATTCTGGGCCTCAAACTAAACTGCTTACTCTGGTTCCCCCTCTGGGCCTCAACCTTACCTGGTGACTCTGGTCACCCCTTGGGATTCACTTGGGCCTGGTGAATCTGGTCCTTAGCTGGTCCGCACCTGGATATGGTGACTGGTCGCCACCTGGGCCTCACCTGGACTTGGTGAATCCTGTTGCCACCTGCGCCTCACCGGGACCTTGTGACTCTTTTCCCACCTGGCATCAATGGGACATGGTTACTCTATTCCCCACCTGGGCCTCACCTGGACATGATAACTTTGCTCCACACTTTGACCTCAACTGGTCCTGATGACTCTGGTCCCCCCACCTAGGCCTCTATCTGGACCTGGTGACTCTGGTCCCCACCTGGTTCTCACCTGGACCTGGTGACTCTCGTTCCCACATGAACCACACCTGGACCTGGACTGTGGTGTTCTTGTAGACGGACATTTACCAGGTGACTCTGGTCCCCACTAGGGCCTCACGTGGATCTGGTGACTCTGGCCTGAAGGTTGGCCTCACCTGGACCTGGTGAGTGGGGTTGCCACCCCATACCTGGTGATTCAGTTCCCCACGTGGGCCTCTTGGACCTGGTGAATCTGGTCCTTACCTGTTCCACTCCCAGACCCGGAGACTCTGGACACCACCTGGGCCTCACCTGGACGTGTTGAATCTGGTCCCCATCTGGGCCTCACCCAGTCCTGGTGACTGTGTTCCCCACCTGGACCTGATTGCTGTGGACTCTTTCTTGGCCTGACCTGGAACTGGTGACTCTGATCCTATCTGTGCGTCACCAGATCTGGTCACTCTGGTCCTCACATATGGACCATTATGACCTGGACACTGTGTTCCAGACCTGAGCCTCACCTGAACATGATGACTCTGGAGCCTCTCTGGGCCTCACCCTGACCTGGTGATTCTGGTCCCCATCTGTATGTCACCTGGACCAGGTGATTCTGGTACCCCTCTAGGCCTCATCCAGATCTGGTGACTCTGGTCCTCAACTGGGCCTCACCTGGACATAGTGAATACATTCCATCTGGGGCTCATTTGGACCTGGTTACTCTTGTCCCTTCCTGGGCATCATCGGGACATGTCTCCACTGCATGACCTGCAGGTTGGCCTCACCTGGACCTGGTAACTCTGGTCCCTACCTGGGCATCATCGGGACATGGTTCCACTGCATGGCCTGTAGGTTGGCCTCACCTGGACCTGGTAACTCTAGTCCCAACCTGGGCATCATCGGGACTAGGTTCCTCTGCATGGCCTGCAGGTTGCCCTCACCTGGACCTGGTGACTGTGGTCCCACCTGGGCCTCACCTGGAGGAGTTCACTGGTTCCCACAGGGACCTCACTTGGACTTGGTGACTCAGGTCCTCATATGGGCATCATGGCACCTGGTTTCTAGTTCCACATCGGGCCTCACCTGGACCTAGTGATTCTCGTCCCCCACTGGGCCTCACCCTGACGTGGTGACTCTGGTCCCCACCTGGATATCACCAGAACCGGGTGTCTCTGGTCCCCCTCTGGGACTCACCCGGAGCTGGGGACACTGGTCCTAAACCTGGCCTGAACAGGACCTGGTGAATCTACTCCTCACTTAGGCCTCATCTGGACCTTGTGACTCTTTTCCCATCTGGCATCAATGGGACATGGTTACTCTGTTCCCCACTTGGGCGTCACCTGGACATGAATACTTTGCTCCACACTTTGGTCTCAACTGGTCCCGATGACTCTGGTCCCCCCACCTAGGCCTCAATCTGGACCTGGTGACTGTGGTCCCCACCAGGTTCTCACCTGGACCTCGTGACTCTCGTTCCCACATGAACCACACCTGGACCTGGTGACTGTAGTGTTCTTGTAGACTCACATTTACTTGGTGACTCCGGTCCCCACTAGGGCCTCACCTGGATCTGGTGACTCTGGCGTGCAGGCTGGCCTCACGTGGACCTGGTGAGTGGGGTTGCCCCCTGGCCTCACCCATACCTGGTGACTCAGGTCCCCACGTGGGTCTCTTGGTCCTGGTGATTCTGGACCTTACCTGGTCCTCTCCTAGACCCGGGGAGTCTGGTCATCACCTGGGCCTCACCTGGACCTGGGGAATCTGGTCCCCATCTGGGGCTCACCCAGTCCTTGTGTCTTTGTTCCCCACCTGGACCTGATTGCTGTGGAGTCTTTCTTGGCCTCACCTGGACCTGGTGACTCTGATCCTATCTGCGCGTCACCCATACCTGGTGACTCTGGTCCTCACCTGGGCATCATTGGTACCTGGTGACTCTGTTCCACACCGGAGCCTCCCCTGGAAATGATGACTCTAGGCCTCTCTGGGCCTCACCCTGACCTGGTGACTCTGGTCCCCTTCTGGATGTCACCAGGACCAGGTGTTTCTGGTACCGCTCTAGGACTCAACCAGATCTGGTGACTCTGGTCCTCAACTGGGCCTCACCGGGACCTAGTGAACATGCTCCCCACCTGCGCCTCTTCTGGAACTAGTGACTCTGGTTCTACCTGGGCATCATGGGGACATAGTTACTCTATTCCCCACTGGGACTGACCTGACCTGGTAACTCTGATCCTGACTTTGGCCTCTTCTGTACCAGGTGACTGTCGCTCCACATGGGCCTCACCTGTAACTGGTGACTCTGATCCTAAGCATGGCCTCACCTGACCTGGTGACTGTGTTTCCCATCCGGACCTCACCTGGACCTCATGTCTCTGGTACCACCTGGGTCTCACCAGGACCTGGCCCAGAGTCATCATGTCCAGGGGAGGCTGACATGGTGACTCTGGTCCCCATCAGGATGTCACCTAGACCAGGTGAATCTGGTACCCCTCTAGGCCTCAAGTAGACCTAGTGACTCTGGTCCGCATCTGGGCCTCACAGGGTCCTAGTGAATATGCTCCCACCTGCGCCGATTCTGGACCTGGTGACTCTGGTCCCTACCTGGGCATCATCGGGACATGGTTCCTCTGCATGGCCTGCAGGTTGGCATCACCTGGACCTGGTAACTCTGGTTCCTACATGGGCATCATCGGGACAGGGTTCCTCTGCATGGCGCAAAGGATGGCCTCTCCTAGACGTGGTGAGTGTCGTTGCCACCTGTGCCTCACCCGACCCTGGGTACACAGGTCCCCTCGTGGGCCTCTTGGACCTGGTGTATCTGGTCCTTACCTGGTCGTCTCCCAGACCCTTGGTCTCTGGTCACCACATGGGCCTCACCTGGACCTGGTGAATCTGGTCCCCGTCTGGGCCTCACCCATTCCTGGTGACTTTGTTCCCCACCTGGATCTGATTGCTGTGCACTCTTTCTTGGCCTCACCTGGAACTGGTGACTCTGATCCTATCTGCGCATTACCCAGACCTGGTGACTCTGGTCCTCACCTGGGCATCTTTGGTACCTGGTGACTCTGTTCCACACCTGAGCCTCACCTGGACATGATGACTCCGGAACCTCTCTGGCTATCAACCTGCCCTGGTGACTCTGGTCCCCATATGGATGTCACCTGGACCAGGGGATTATGGTACCCCTCTGGGCCTCAACCTGGTCTGGTGACTCTGGTCCTCAAATGGGCCTCACCTGGACCTAGTGAATATGCTCCATCTGGGCCTCATTTGGACCTGGTGACTCTGGTCCCTACCTGGGCATCATCGGGACATGGTTCCACTGCATGACCTGCAGGTTGGCCTCACATGGACCTGGTAACTCTAGTCCCTACCTGGGCATCATCGGGACATGGTTCCACTGCATGGCCTGTAGGTTGGCCTCACCTGGACATGGTAACTCTCGTGCCTACCTGAGCATCTTTGGAACCTGGTTCCTCTGTATGGCCTGCAGGTTGGCCTCACCTGGAACTGGTGAGTGGGTTTGTCACCTGGGCCTCACCCTTGCCTAGTGACACAGGTCCCTACGTAGGCCTCACTTGGACCTGGTGAATCTGGTCCTTACCTGGTGGTCACCCGGAACTGGTAACTCTGGTCACCACATGGGAATCACCTGGGCCTGGTTAATCTGGTCCCCATCTGGGCCTCACCCAGTCCTGTTGACTTTCTTCCCCACCTGGACCTGATTGCTGTAGACTTCTTCTTGGCTAACCTGGAACTGCTGACTCTGATGCTAACTGGGCCTCACCCAGATCTGGTGACTCTGGTCCTCACCTGTGGACCATTATGACCTGGATACTCTGTTCCACACCTGAGCCTCACCTGGATATGTTGACTCTGGATCCCCTCTGGGCCTCAGCCTGACATGGGGACTCTGGACCCCATCTGGATGTCACCAGACCAGGTAAATCTGGTACCCCTCTAGGCCTCACCTAGACCTGGTGACTCTGGTCCTCAACTGGGCCTCAACGGGACCTAGTGAACATGCTCCCCACCTGCGCCACATCTGGGCCTGGTGACTCTGGTTCTACCTTGGCATCATCGGGACATGGTTACTCTATTCCCCACTGGGACTGACCTGATCCTGGTAACTCTGGTCCTGACTTTGGCCTCTTCTGTTCCAGGTGACTCTGGCTCCACCTGGGCCTCACCTGTAACTGGTGACTCTGATCCTAAGCATGGCCTCACCTGACGTGGTGACTGTGGTTCCCATCGGGACCTCACCTGGACTTCATGTCTCTGGTCCCACTTAGGCCTCAGCAGGACCTGATGTCTCTGCCACCCACCAGGGTAGCATCAGGATATGGTTAACCTGTTCACTAACAGTGACCCAGCCGGACCTATTAACTCTGGTCTTCACCTGGGCCACACCTGGACATGGTGACACTTTTTCCCACGTGGGTCTCACCTGGACATGGTGAGTGGGATCCCCACCTGGTCCTCACCTGTAACTGGTGATTCTCGTTCCCACATGGATATCATGTGGACCTGTGGGACACAGTGTTTCTAGCATCTTTTTTTAAATTTTTATTTATTTATGATAGTCACAGAGAGAGAGAGAGGCAGAGACACAGGCAGAGAGAGAAGCAGGCTCCATGCACCGGGAGCCCGACGTGGGATTCGATCCCCGGTCTCCAGGATCGCGCCCTGGGCCAAAGGCAGGCGCCAAACCGCTGCGCCACCCAGGGATCCCATGTGTTTCTAGCTTCTCATGTACCTCGTGACTCGGGTCCCCACCAGTGCCTCACCGGGACCTGGTGACTTTGGTTGCCACCTGCACCACACCTGGACCTGCTGATTCTGGTCTGCACCTGAGACTACCCTGGATCTTGTGACTGTGGTCCCCACCTGGGCTTCACCTGGATTTCGGGACTCCGGTCCCCATCTGGGCCTCACCTGGCCCTGTTGACCATGGTCCTCAACTGGGCAAAATTGGGACCTGGTGACTGTGTTCCACAACTGGACCTCACCTGGACCAGGTGACTATGCTCCCCCTCTGGGTCTCACCGTGCCCTAGTGACTGTGAATTCCACTTTGGCTTGACTTGGACATGCTGACCCTGGTTGCCACCTGCGCCTGAACTCGAACTGTTGACTCTGGTTCTTTCAAGGGCCTCCCCTGTACCTGGTGATCCTGCTCCCACCTGGGCCTCACCTGGGCGTGGTGACCCTTGTAACCACGGGGGACTCACCTGGACCTGCTTACTGTGTTCCACACCTGGGTCTCAAGTGGACCTGTTGATCATGGTCCCCAAGCCGGCCTCACATGGACCTGTTGCCTCTGATCCCCACCAGATCCTCACGTGTACCTGGTAACTCTGGTCCTCACCTGGGCCTCATCTGCACCTAGTGACTCTGGTCCCCACCTGGGCTTCACCTCGATCTGGTGACTCTGGTCCCCACCTGGACTTCACCTGGATCTAGTGACTCTGGTTCCCACCTGGACCTCTCCTGGACCTGGTGACTCTCTTTCCAACATGGACCTCACCTGGATCTGGTGACTCTGGTACTCAGTTTCGCCTAACCTGGACCTGGTGTCTCTCGTCCCCACTTTGACCTAACTCAGAACTGCTGAATCTTTCCCCACCTAGGCCGCACATAGACCAGGTGACTCTTGTCCCCAGCTATGCCTCAATTCGACCTGGTGAATCTGGTCCTCACGTGGGCTTCACATGGACCTGGGACTCAGCTGGATAGAGTGGCTCTGGTTCCCACAAGGGGCTCACCTCATACTGGTGACTGTGGTTTTTTTCTATGCCTCACCAGGACCTAGTGATTCTGTTCCCCATCTGGGCCTGCATGGCCCTTGTGACTCTGGTCCTCACCCAGGCATCATTCGGACCTGGATACTCTATTCCACACCTGGGCCTCACTTTGACCACGGACCACTGGTCCCATTCTGGGCCTCAAACTAAACTGGTTACTCTGGTTCCCCTTCTGGGCCTCACCCTTACCTGGTAAATCTGGTCACCCCTTGGGCTTCACTTGGGCCTGGTGAATCTGGTCCTTAGCTGGTCCGCACCTGGATCTGGTGACTGGTCGCCACCTGGGCCTCACATGGACTTGGTGAATCCTGTTGCCACCTGCGCCTCACCGGGACCTTGTGACTCTTTTCCCACCTGGCATCAATGGGACATCGTTACTCTGTTCCCCACCCGGTCCTCCCCTGGACATGATAACTTTGCTCCACACTTTGGCCTCAACTGGTCCTGATGACGCTGCTCCCCCCACCTAGGCCTCAATCTGGACCTGGTGACTGTGGCCCCCACCTCTTTCTCACCTGGACCTGGTGTCTCTCGTTCCCAGATGAACCACACTTGGACCTGGTGACTGTGGTGTTCTTGTAGACGCACATTTACCTGGTGACTCTGGTCCCCACTAGGGCCTCACCTGGATCTGGTGACTCTGGCCTGAAGGTTGTCCTCACCTGGACCTGGTGAGTGGGGTTGCCACCCCATACCTGGTGACTCAGTTCCACACGTGGGCCTCTTGGACCTCTTAATCTGGTCGTTACCTGGTCCTCTCCCAGACCCGGGGACTGTGGTCCCCAACTGGGCCTCATCTGGACCTGTGAATCTGGTCCCCATCTGGGCCTCACCCAGTCCTGGTGACTTTGTTCCCCACCTGGATCTGATTGCTGTGGACTCTTTCTTGGCCTCACCGGGAACTGGTGACTCTGATTCTATCTGCGCGTCACCCAGACCTGGTGACTCTGGTCCTCACCTGGGCATAATTGGTACCTGATGACTCTGTTCCACACCTGAGCCTCACCTGGACATGATGACTCTGCAACCTCTCTAGGCCTCACCCTGACCTGGTGACTCTGGTCCCCATCTGGATGTCACCTGGACCAGGTGATTCTGGTACCCCTCTAGGCCTCAACCAGATCTGGTGACTCTGGTTCTCAACTGGGCCTCACCTGGACCTAGTGAATATGCTCCATCTGGGCCTCATTTGCACCTGGTGACTCTGGTCACTACCTGGGCATCATCGGGACATGGTTCCACTGCATGACCTGCAGGTTGGCCTCACCTGGACCTGGTAACTCTGATCCCTACCTGGGCATCATCGGGACATGGTTCCACACATGGCCTGCAGTTTGGCCTCACCTGGACCCGGTAACTCTATTTGCTACCTGGGCATCATCGGGACATGGTTCCTCTGCATGGCCTGCAGGTTGGGCTCACCTGGACCTGGTGAGTGGCGTTGTCACCTTGGCCTCACCCATGCCTGGTGACACAGGTCCCCACGTGGGCCTCAATTTGACCTGGTAAATCTGGTCCTTACCTGGTCCTCACCCGAAACTCCTAAATCGGGTCACCAACTGGGAATCACCTGAACCTGGTTAATCTGGTCCCCATTTGGTCCTCATCTAATCCTGGTGACTAAGTCACCCCACCTGGACCTGATTGCTGTGGACTCCTTCTTGGCCTCACCTGGAACTGGTGACTCTGATCCTAAGAATGGCCTCACCTGACCTGGTGACTGTGGTTCCCATCGGGACCTCACCCGGACCTCATGTCTCTGGTCCCACCTGGGCCTCACCAGGACCTGGTGTCTCTCGTACCCACCTGGGTAGCATTAGGATATGGTTACACTGTTCACTAACAGTGACCCAGCCGGACCTATTAACTCTGGTCTTCACCTGGGCCACACCTGGACATGGTGACACTGGTTCCCACCTGGGTCTCACCTGGACATGGTGAGTCGGATCCCCACCTGGTCCTCATTTGTAACTGGTGATTCTCGTTCCCACATGGACATCATGTGGACCTGGTGGCTGCAGTGTTTCTAGCTTCTCATGTACCTCGTGACTCTGGTCCCCACCAAGGACTCACCGGGACCTGGTGTGTGTGGTTGCCACCTCCGCCTCACCTGGACCTGGTGATTCTGGTCTGCACCTGAGACTAACCTGGATCTGGTGATGTGGTCCCCACCTGGGCTTCACCTGGATATGGGGACTCCGTTCCCCATCTGGGCCTCACCTGGCACTGTTGTCCATGGTCCTCACCTGGGCAAAATTGGGACCCGGTGACTGTGTTCCACAACTGGACCTCACCTGGACCACATGACTCTGGTCCCCCTCTGGTTCTCACCGTTCCCTAGTGACTGTGAAACCCACTTTGGCCTGACTTGGACCTCCTGACACTTGTTGCCTCCTGCGCCTGACCTCGAACTGTTGACTCTGGTTATTTCAAGGTCCTCCCCTGTACCTGGTGATCCTGGTCCCCATCAGGGCCTCATCTGGACATGGTGACACTTTTCACCACGGAGGACTCACCTGGACCTGCTTACTATGTTCCACTCCTAGGCATCAAGTAGACCTGTTGACCATGGTCCTCAAGCCGGTCTCACATGGACCTGTTGCCTCTGATCCCCAACGAGGCCTCACGTGTACCTGGTAACTCTGGTCCTCACCTGGGCCTCAACCGGACATAGCGACTCTGGTCCCCAACTGGGCTTCACCTGATCTGGTGACTCTGGTCCACACCGGGACCTCTCCTGGACCTGGTGACTCTCTTTCCAACATGGACCTCACCAGGATCTGGTGACTCTGGTCCTCAGTTTGGCCTCACCTGGACCTGGTGTTTCTCGTCCCCTTTTTGACCTAACTCAGAACTGCTGAATCTTGCCCCACCTAGGCCGCACCCAGACCTGGTGACTCTTGTCCCCAGCTATGCCTCAATTCGACCTGATGTATCTGGTCCTCACGTGGGCCTCACATGGACCTGCGACTCAGCTGGATAGAGTGGCTCTGGTTCCCACAAGGGGCTCACCTGATACTGCTGACTGGGGTGTGTTTCTATGCCTCACCAGGACCTAGTGATTCTGTTCCCCATCTGGTCCTGCATGGCCCTAGTGACTCTGGTCCTCACCCAGGCATCACTGGGACCTGGATACTCTATACCCCACATGAGCCTCACTTTGACCAGGGACCTCTGGTCCCATTTTGGGCCTCAAACTAAATGGTTACTCTGGTTCCCCCTCTGGGCCTCACCCTTACCTGGTGACTCTGGTCTCCCGTTGGGGTTCAATTGGGCCTGGTGATTCTGGTCCTTAGCTGCTCCGCACCTGGATGTGGTGACTTGTCGCCACCTGGGCTTCACCTGGACTTGGTGAGTCCTGTTGCCACCTGCACCTCACCTGGACCTTGAGACTGTGGCCACACCTGGAACTCACCTGGATCTGGTGGCTCTGGTTCCCATATGGGGCTCTCCTGGTCCTGGTTACTGTGGTCTCCATCTGGCCTCACCTGGAACACAATGACTCTGATCCATATTTGGACCTCTCCTGCACCTGTTGACTCTGGTCCTTACCTGGGAATCATTGGGACCTGGATACTCTCTTTTATAACTGGGCCTCACCTGGACCTGGTGACTGTGGTCCCACCTGGGCCTCACCTGCACGAGGTGACTGGTTCCCACAGGGACCTCACCTGGACCTGGTGACTCAGGTCCTCATATGGGCATTATGGAACCTGGTTTCTCAGTTCCTCATCGGGGCCTCACCTGGACCTAGTGATTCTCTTCCCCCTCTAGGCCTATTCCTGACGTGCTGACTCTGGTTCCCACCTGGATATCACCAGAACCGGGTGACTCTGGTCCCCCTCTGGGACTCACCCGGAGCTTGGGACACTGGTCCTCAGCTGGGCCTCAACAGGACCTGGTGAATCTACTCCTCACTTAGACCTCGTCTGGACCTTGTGACCCTTTTCCCACCTGGCATCAATGGGACATGGTTACTGTGTTCCCCACCTGGGCCTCACCTGGACATGGTAACTTTTCTTCACACTTTAGCCTCAACTTGTCCTGATCAATCTGTTCCCTCCACCTAGGCCTCAATCTGGACCTGGTGACTATGGTCCTCACTTGGGTCTCACCTGGACCTGGTGACTCTCGTTCCCACATGAACCACACCTTGCCCTGTTGACTGTGGTTTTTTTGTAGACTCACATTTATCTGGTGACTCCGGTCCCCACTAGGGCCTCACCTGGATCTGGTGACTCTGGCCTGCAAGTTGGCCTCACCTGGACTTGGTGAGTGGGGTTGCCACCTGGGCCTCACCCATACCTGGTGACTCAGTTCCACACGTGGGCCTCTTGGACCTGGTGAATCTTGTCCTTACGTGGTCCCCTCCCAGACCCGGGAACTCTGGTCACCACCTCGCCTCACTTGGACCTGGTGAATCTGGTCCCCATCTGGGCCTCAACCAGTCCTGGTGATTTGTTCCCCACCTGGACCTGATTGCTGTGGACTCTCTCTTGGCCTCACCTGGAACTGGTGACTCTGTTCCTATCTGAGCGTCACCGAGACCTGGTGACTCTGATCCTCACCTGGGCATGATTGGTACCTTGTGACGCTGTTCCACACCTGAACCACACCTGGACATGATGACTCTGGAACCTCTCTGGGCCTCACCCTGACCTGGTGACTCTTGTCCCCATCTGGATGTCAACTGGACTAGGTGATTCTTGTACCACTCTAATACTCAACCAGATCTGGTGACTCTGGTCCTCAACTGGGCCTCACCTGGACCTAGTGAATATGCTCCAACTGGGCCTCATTTGGATCTGGTGACTCTGGTCCCTTCCTGGGCATCATCGGGACATGGTTCAGCTGCATGGCCTTCAGGTTGGCCTCACCTGGACCTGGTAACTCTGGTCCCTACCTGGGCATCATCGGGACATTGTTCCTCTACATGGCCTGCAGGTTGGCCTCACCTGGACCTGGTGAGTGGGGTTGGCACCTGTGCCTCACCCATACATGGTGACACAGGTCCCACGTGGGCCCAGTATGACCTGGTGAATCTCGTCCTTACCTGGTCCTCACCCGTACCTGGTAACCCTGGTCACCACCTGGGAATCACCTGGACCTGGTGAATCTGGTCCCCATCTGGTCCTCACCCAGTCCTGGTGACTTTGTTCCCCTCTGGACCTGAATGCTGTGGACTCCTTCATGGCCTCAACTGGAAGTGGTGACTGTGATCCTACCTGGGCCTCACCCAGATCTGGTGACTCTGGTCCTCACCTGTGGACCATTATGACCTGGATACTCTGTTAAACACCTGAGCCTCACCTGGACATGATGACTCTGGATCCCCACGGGGCCTCACCCTGACATGGTGACTCTGGTCCCCATCTGGATGTCACCTAGATCTGGTGAATCTGTTACCCCTCTAGGGCTCAAAAAGACCTGGTGACACTGGTCCTCAACTGGGTGTCACCGAGACCTAGTGAATATGCTCCCCACCTGCACCTCATCTGGACCTGTTGACGCTGGGTCTACCTGGGCATCATAGGGACATGGTTACTCTGTTCCCCACTGGGACTGACCTGATCCTGGTAACTCTGGTCCTGATTTTGGCCTCTTCTGTACCAGGTGACTCAGGCTCCACCTGGGCCTCACCTGTAACTGGTGACTCTGATCCAAAGCATGGCCTCTCCTGACCTGGTGACTGTGGTTCCCATCGGGACCTCACCTGGACCTCATGTCTCTGGTCTCACCTGGGCCTCACCAGGACCTGGTGTCTCTGGTTCCCACCTGGGTAGCATCAGGATATGGTTACACTGTTCAGTAACAGTGACGAAGCCGGACCTATTAACTCTGGTCTTCACCTGGGCCACACCTGGACATGGTGACACTCTTTCCCACCTGGGTATCACCTGGAAATGGTGAGTCAGATACCCACCTGGTCCTAACCTATAACTGTTGATTCTCGTTCCCACATGGACATCATGTGGACCTGGTGGCTGCGGTGTTTCTAGTTTGTCATGTACCTTGTGACACTGGTCCCCACCAGGGCCTCACCGGGACCTGGTGAGTGTGGTTGCCACCTGAGACTACCCTGGATCTGGTGACTGTGGTCCCCTCCTGGGTTTCACCTGGATTTGGGGACTCTGGTCCGCATCTGAGCCTCACCTGGCCCTGTTGACCATGGTCCTCAACTGGGCAAAATTGGGACGCGGTGACTGTGTTCCACAACTGGACCTCACCTGGACCACGTGACTCTGGTGCCCCTCTGGGTCTCACCATTCCCTAGTGACTGTGAACCCCACTTTCCCCTGACTTGGACCTGCTGACCCTGGTTGAAACCTGCGCCTGACCTCCAATTGTTGACTCTGGTTCTTTCAAGGGCCTCCCCTGTACCTGGTGATCCTGGTCCCCACCTGGGCTTCATATGGATCTGGTGACTCTGGTCCCCACCTGGACTTTACCTGGATCTGGTGACTCTGGACCCCACCTGGACCTCTCCTGGACCTCGTGACTCTCTTTCCAACATGGACCTCACCTGGATCTGGTGACTCTGGTCCTCTCTTTGGCCTCACCTGGACCTGGTGTCTCTCGTCCCCACTTTGACCTAACTCAGAACTGCTGAATCTTGCCCCAACTAGGCCGCACCCAGACCTGGTGACTCTGTCCCCAGCTATGCCTCAATTCGACCTGATGAATCTGGTCCTCACGTGGGACTCACCTGGTCCTGGGACTCAGCTGGATATTGTGGCTCTGGTTCTCACAAGGGGATCACCTGATACTGCTGAATGTGGTCTTATTCTATGCCTCACCAGGACGTAGTGATTCTGTTCCCCATCTGGGCCAGCATGGCCCTAGTGACTCTGATCCTCACCCAGGCGTCATTGGGACCTGGATAATCTATTCCACACCTGGGCCTCTCTTTGACCAGGGACCTCTGGTCCCATTCTGGGCCTCAAACTAAACTGGTTACTCTGGTTCCCCCTCTGTGCCTCACCCTGCCCTGGTGACTCTGGTCACCCGTTGCGCTTCACTTGGGCCTGGAGAATCTGGTCCTTAGCTGTTCCACACCTGGATCTGGTGACTGGTCGCCACCTGGGCCTCACCTGGACTTGGTGAATCCTGTTGCCTCCTGCGCTTCACCTGGACCTTTTGACTGTGGTCCCAACTGGGCCTCACCTGGACGAGGTGACTGGTTCCCACAGGGACCTCACCTGGACCTGGTGACTCAGGTCCTCATATGGGCATCATGGGACCTGGTTTCTCAGTTCCACATCGGGGCCTCCCCTGGACCTAGTGATTCTTGTCCCCCTCTGGGCCTCACCCTGACGTGGTGACTCTGGTCCCCACCTGGATATCACCAGAACCGGGTGACTCTGGTCCCCCACTGGGACTCACCTGGGGCTGGGGACACTGGTCCTCAGCTGATCCTCAACAGGACCTGGTGAATCTACTCCTCACTTAGGCCTCGTCTGGACCTTGTGACACTTTTCCCACCTGACATCAATGGGACATGGTTACTCTGTTCCCCACCTGGGCCTCACCTGAACATGATAACTTTGATCCACACTTTGGCCTCAATTGCTCCTGATGACTCTCGTCCCCCCTCCTAGGCCTCACTCTGGACCTGGTGACTGTGGTCCCAACCTGGGACCCAGTGACTGTGTTCCACAACTGGACCTCACATGGACCAGGTGACTCTGGTCCCCCTCTGGGTCTCACCGTGCCCTACTTTCTGTGAAGCCCACTTTGGCCTGACTTGGACCTGCTGACCCTGGTTGCCACCTGCGCCTGACCTCGAGCTTTTGACTCTGATTCTTTCAAGGGCCTCCCCTGTAGCTGGTGTTCCTGGTCCCCACCTGGGCCTCACCTGGACCTGGTGACTCTTGTCACCACCGGGGACTCACCTGGACCTGCTTACTGTGTTCCACACCTGTGTCCTTACTAGACCTGTTGACCATGGTCCGCAGGCGGGACTCACATGGACCTGTTGCCTCTGATCCCCACCGGGGCCTCACGTGTACATGGTAACTCTGTCCTCACCTGGGCCTCAATTGGATCTGGTGACTCTTGTCCCTACCTGGACCTAACCTGGATCTGGTGACTCTGGTCCCCACCTGGACCTCTCCTGGACCTGGTTCCTGTGGTCTCCATCTGTCCTCACCTGGAACACAATGACTCTGTTCCATAGTTGCCCTCTGCTGGACCTGTTGACTCTGGTACTTACCTGGGCATCATTGGGACCTGGGAACACTCTTATATACATGGGACTCACCTGGAACTGGTGATTGAGGTCCCACCTGGGCCTCACCTGGACAGGTGACTGGTTCCCACAGGGACCTCCCCTGGGCCTGGTGACTCAGGTCCTCATATGTGCATCATGGGACCTGGTTTCTCAGTTCCACATCGGGGCCTCACCTGGACCTAGTGATTCTCGTCCCCCTCTGGGCCTCTCCGTGACGTGGTGACTCTGGTCCCCACCTGGATATCACCAGAACCGGGTGACTCTGGTCCCCCTCTGGGAATCACCCAGAACTGGGGACACTGATACTCAACTGGGCCTCAACAGGACCTGGTGAATCTACTCCTCACTTAGGCCTCGTCTGGACCTTGTGACTCTTTTCCCACCTGGCATCTATGGGACATTTTTACTCTGTTCCCCACCTGGGCCTCACTTGGACATGATAACTTTGCTCCATACTTTGGACTCAACTCGTCCCGATGACTCTGGTCCCCCCACCTAGGCCTCAATCTGGACCTGGAGACTGTCATCCACACCTGGGTCTCACCTGGACCTTGTGACTCTCGTTCCCACATGAATCACACCTGGACCTGGTGACTGTGGTGTACTTGTAGACTCACTTTTACCTGGAAACTCTGGCCCCACTAGGGCCTCACCTGGATCTGGTGACTCTGGCCTGCAGGTTGGCCTCACCTGGACTTGGTTAGTGGGATGCCACCTGGTCCTCACCCATACCTGGTGACTCAGGTCCCCACGTGGGCCTCTTGGACCTGGTGAATCTGGCCCTTACCTGGTCTTCTCCCAGACCCTGGGAATCTAGTCACAACCTGGGCCTCACCTTGACCTGGTGAATCTGGTCCCCATCTGGGCCTAACCCAGTCCTGGTGACTATGTTCCCCACCTGGACGTGTTTGCTCTGGACTCTTTCTTGCCCTCACCTTGAACTGGTGACTCTGATCCTATCTGTGCCTCACCCAGACCTGGTGACTCTCGTCCTCACCTGGGCATCATTGGTACCTGGTTACTCTATTCCACACCTGAGCCTCACTTGGACATGATGTCTCTGGGACCTCTCTGGGCCTCACCCTGACCTGGTGATCTGGTCCCCATCTGGATGTCACCTGGACCAGGTGATACTGGAACCCCTCTAGGGCTCAACCAGTTCTGGTGACTCTTGTCCTCAACTGGGCCTCACCTGGACCTAGTGAATATGCTCCATCTGGGCCTCATTTGGACCTGGTGACTCTGGTCCCTACGTGGGCAACATCGGGACATGGTTCCCTTAATGGTCTGCAGGTTGGCCTCCTCTTGACCTGGTAACTCTGGTCCCTATCTGGGCATCATCGGGACACGGTTCCTCTGCATGGCCTGCAGGTTGGCGTCACCTGGACCTCGTACCTCTGGTCCCTACCTGGGCATCATCGGGACACGGTTCCTCTGCATGGCCTGCAGGTTGGCCTCACCTAGACCTGGTGAGTGGGCTTGTCACCTGGGACTCACCCATACCTGGTGACACAGGTCTCACGTGGGCCTCACTTGGACCTGGTGAATCTGGTCCTTACCTGGTCCTCACCCGGAACTGGTAACCCTTGTCACCACCTGGGAATCACCTGGACCTGGTGAATCTGATCCCCATCTGCGCCTCACCCATTCGTGGTGACTTTGATTCCCACCTGGACCTGATTGCTGTGGACTCCTTCTTGGCCTCAACTGGAACTTGTGACTCTGCTCCTAACTGGGCCTCACCCAGATCTGGTGACTCTGGCCCTCACATGTGGACCATATGACCTGGATACTCTGTTCCACACCTGAACCTCACCTGGACATGATGATTCTGGATGCCCTCTGGGCCTCACCCTGACATTGTGACTCTGGTCCCCATCTGGATGTCCCCTAGACCAGGTGAATCTGGTACCCCTCTAGGCGTCAACTAGACCTGGTGACTCTGGTCCTCATCTGGGCCTCACCTGGACCTAGTGAATATTCTCCCCACCTGCGCCTCACTGGACCTGGTGACTCTGATTCTACCTGGGCATCATTGGGACATGGTTACTGTATTACCCACTGAGAGTGACCTGATCCTGGTAACTCTGGTCCTGACTTTGGCCTCTTCTGTACCAGGTGACTCTGGCTCCACCTGGGCCTCACTTGTACCTGGTGACTCTGATCCTATGCATGAGCTCACCTGACCTGGTGACTGTGGTTCCCATCGAGACCTCACCTGTACCTCATGTCTCCGGTTACACCTGGGCCTCACCAGGACCTGGTGTCTCTGGTACCCACCTGGGTAGCATCAGGATATGGTTACACTGTTCACTAACACTCATCCATCCGGACCTAATAACTCTGGTCTTCACCTGGGGCACACGAAGACATGGTGACACTGGTTCCGACCTGGGTCTCACCTGGACATGGTGACTCGGATCCCCACCTGCTCCTCACCTGTAACTTGTAATTCTCGTTCCCACATGGACATCATGTGGACCTGGTGGCTGCAGTGTTACTAGCTTCTCATGTACCTCGTGACTCTGGTCCCCACCGGGGCCTCACCGGGACTTGGTGAGTGTGGTTGCCACCTGCACGTCACCAGGACCTGGTGATTCTGGTGTCCACCTGAGACTACCCTGGATCTGGTGACTGTGGTCCCCACCTGGGCTTCACCTGAATTTGGGGACTCCGGTCCCCATCTGGGCCTCACCTGGCCCTGTTGTCCATGGTCCTCAACTGTGCAGAATTGGGACCCGGTGACTGTATTCCACAACTGGATCTCACCTGGACAAGGTGACTCTGGTCCCCCTCTGGGTCTCACTTTGCCCTAGTGACTGTGAACCCCACTTTGGCCTGACTTGGACCTGCTGACCCTGGTTGCCACCTGCGCCTGACCTCAAACTGTTGACTCTGGTTCTCTCAAGGGCCTCCCCTGCTACCTGGTGATCCTGGTCCCCAATTGGTCCTCAACTGGACGTGGTGACTCTTCTCACCACCGGGGACTCACTGGACATGATTACTTTGTTCCACACCTGGGCCTCACGTAGACCTGTTGACGATGGTCCCCAAGCCTGGGCCTCACGTGGACCTTTTGGCTCTGATCCCACCGGGGGCTCACGTGTATCTGGTAACTTTGATCCTCACCTGGGCCTCATCTGGACCTAGTGACTCTGGTCCCCACCTGGGTTCACCTGGATCTGGTGAGTCTGGTCCCCACCTGGACTTCACTGGATCTGGTGACTCTGGTCCCCACCTGGACCTCTACTGGACCTGGTGACTCTCTTTCCAACATGGACCTCACCTGGATCTGGTGACTCTGGTCCTCAGTTTGGCCTCACTGGACTGGTGTCTCTCGTCCCCAGTTGACCTAACTCAGAACTGCTGAATCTTGCCCCACCTAGGCCGCACAGAGACCTGGTGTACTCTTGTCCCAGCTTATTCGCTCAATTCAACTCTGATGAATCGGTCCGGAGTGGGGCTCACATGGACCAGGAACTACAGTGGATAGCAGTGGCTCTGGTTCCCACAAGGGGCACACCTGATACTGGTGATTGTGGTTTTTCTATGCCTACCAGGACCTAGTGCATTTGTTCCCATACGGGCCGCATGGCCCTAGTAATCTGTCCTCACCCAGGCATCATTGGACCTGGATACTCTATTCCACATCTGGGCCCTCACTTTGACCAGGGACCTCTGGTCTATTCTGCCTTCAAAACTGAATGGTTACTCTGAGTTCCACTTCTGGGCTCACCCTTCCTGGTGACTCTCGGTCACCCCTTGGGCTCACTTGGCTGGATATCTGTGTCCTAGCTGCTCGCACTGGATACTGGTGACTGGTGGCCACCTGGGCCTCACCTGACTTGGGAATCCTGTTGCCAACTGCGCCTCACCTGACCTTTGACTGTGGTCCCAACTGGACCCCCGGCATTGGGTGGCTCTGGTCTCCATATGGGGCTCTCCTGGACCTTGTTCTGTGTACTCCATCTTGGCCGCACTAGAAACAATGACTCTTATCCAGATTATTCCTCTCTGGACCTGTTGGGCTAGGTCCTTACTGGTCATCATTGGGACTTTGGATACTCTCTATACACTGGGCCTCACCTGGACCGGTGACTGTGGTCCCACCTGGGCCTCTCCTGACGAGGTGACTGGTTCCCCAGGACCTCACCTGGACTGGTGACTCAGGTCCTATATGGCATCATGAGAAAGGGTTCTCAGTTCCACATCGGGGTCTTATCTGTCCCTAGTGATTCTCGTCCCCTCTGTCGCTCACCCTGATAATGGGACTCTTCCCCACTGGATCGTCCAGAACGCGTGACATGTCCCCTCTGGAGTCACCCGGAGCTGGGGAACACTGTCCTCAACTGGGACTCAACAGGACCTGGTTCTGTCCTCACTAAGGCCTCGTCTGACCTTGTATATTTTCACACCTGGCATCAATGGGACATGGTATCTCTTCCCACCTGGGCCCCTCACTGGACCATGTAAACTTGCTACTACACTTGACTCATCGGTCTGATGATTCTGGTCCCCCGACAATAGGCCTCAATCTGGACCTGGTGACTGTGGTCCCCCTGGGTCGCACCGGACCTGTGACTCTCGTTCCCACATGAAACCACACCAGGTCCTGGTGCTGGGTGGTGTCTTGTAGAATCACGTTTACTGTGACTCAGTCCCCACTCGGGCCTCACGTGAATCGGGTGACTTGGCGCTGCAGTTGGCCTCAACATGGACCTGGTTAGTGGGTGCCACTTGGGTCTCACCTACTTGGTGACTCACTCTCCACCTGTGCCTCTGGACCTGGGACTGGTCCTTACCTTGTCTCTCCCAGAACCCCGTGGCCCCTCTGTTCACCACGTGGGCCTCACCTGGACCTGGTATTCCGGCCCGCATCTGGGCCTCACTCAGTCTGGTACTTGTTCCACCGTGATCTGATTGCTGTGGACTCTTTTATTGCGCACCTGGACCTGGTGACTCTGATCCTATCTGCTTCTCCCCAGACCTGTGACTTCTCTGGGTCCTCACCTGGGCCATTGGTACTGGTTGACTCTGTTCCACACCTGTCCTCACCTGGACATGAGTCTCTGGACTCTCGAACGAGCTGGCTACCCTGACCTGGTGACTCCTGGTCTCCATCTGGATGTCACTGGACCAGGTGATTCTGGTACCCCTCTCGCCTCAACCAGTTCTGTTGACTCGTCCGCCGCCCAAAAAAACCGCGCACTGGCCTCACCTGGACCTATTGAATATGCCCATCTGGCCTCATTTGACCTGGTGACTCTGGTCCCTACCTGGCATCATCAGACTGGATCCCTGCAGCCTTTGTAGGTTGGCCGTCACTGGACCTGTTTACTCGGTCCCTACCGGGGCATCATCGGTACACGGTGCCTCTGCAGGGCTTCCTGGTTGGGCTCAGCGGACCTATGTAGTGGGGTTCCACCATGGGGCTCACCCATCCCTGTTGACACAGGTCCACACGTGGGCCTCACTTGAACGTGTGAATCTGGTCCTTATCCTGGTCCCTCCACCCGGAACTCCTAACTCGGGTCACCACCTGGGAATCACATGAACCTGGTTAATCTGTCCCACTGTCCTCATCCAGTCCTAGGTTGAACTTTGTCACCACACCTGGACCTGATTGCTGTGTACTCCTTCTGGCCTCACCTGGAACTGGTGACCTCTGAATCTTACGGTGCCTCACCCCGAATCTGGTACTCTGGTCTCACTATGGACCATTAGGACCTGGATACTCTGTTCCACACCTGAGGCCTCACCTGTGACTGTGGGAGTGTGACGTCTGGATCCCCTCTGGGCCCTCCCCTGACATGATGACTCTGGTCCTCCCCAATCATGATGTCACCCTAGACTGTGAATCTGGTATCCCTCGAGGAATCAACTTGACCTGGTGACTCTGGTCCTGAATCTGGGCCTCACGGGACCTAGTGAACATGCTCCCACCTGCGCCTCATCTGATCTGGTGACTCTGGTTCTACAAAATGGATCACTGGACCTGGGAATCTCTCTTAATATACCTGGGCCTCACCTGGACCTGGTGACTGTGATCCCACCTTGGCCTCACCTGGACGAGGTCTGGTTCCCACAGGGACCTCACCTGGCCTTGTGACTCAGTCCTCATATGGGCTCATTGGACCTGGTTTCTGAGTTTCCACATCGGGGCCTCACCTGGACGACTCTGACTCTGGTCCCCACCTGGATATCACCAGGACGGAATGACTTCTGAGTCCCCCTCTGGAATCACCGGCTGTCGCACTGTCTCAGCTGGGCCTCAACAGGACCTGGTGAATCACTCCCTCACTTAGGCCTCGTCTGGACCTTGTGACTCTTTTCCCACCTGGTCATCAATGGGACATGGTTCTCTGTTTCCCCCTGGTCTCACCTGGACATGAATTCCTTGCTCCCCACTTTGCATCAACAAGTCCTGATGACTCTGGTCCCCCTACCTAGTCCTCAATCTGGACATGGGGACTCTGGTCCCCACCTGGGTCTCACCTGGACCTGTGAATCTCGTTCCCACATGAACCACACCCTGGACCTGGTGACTGTGGGGTTCTTGTAGACTCACCTTTACTGTACTCCGGTCCCCCACTAGGGCCTCCCTGATCTGTGACTCTGGCCTACAGGTTGGCCTCACCTGGACCTGGTGATGGGTTGCCTCTTAGGCCTCACCCTACCTGGTTAACTCAGTTCCCCCATGTGAGCCCTCTTGGACCTGGTGAATCTGGTCCTTACCTGGTCCTCTCCCAGACCCGATGACTCTGGTCACAACCTGGCCTCGACCTGGATCTGGTGAATCTGGTCCCAATCTGGGCCTCACCCTTTCTTGATGACTTTTTTCCCCACCTGACCTTATTGCTGTGGACTCTTTCCTGGCCCACCGTGGAACTGGTGACTCTGATCCTATCCTGCGCGTCCACCAAGACCTGTTACTCTGGTCTTACCTGGGCATCATTCGTACCTGGTGACTCTGTTCCACACATTAGCCTCACCTGGTCATGATGACCTGGAACTTCTCTGGGTCCCTCACCCTGACCTGGTGACTCTGGTCCCCATTAGGACTAACCTGGACGGGTGATTTCTGTTCCCATCTAGGGGCCTCAAGCCAGATCTGGTGATTCTGGTCCTCAACTGGCCTCACTTGGACTAGTGAAATATGCTCCATCTGGCCCTCATTTGGACCTTGTGATCTGGTCCCTAACTAGTCAGTCATCGGGACTGGTTCTGCGCATCGCTGCAGGTTAGCCTCACCTGAAACCATTGTGAAATATGGGAATTGCCACCTGTTGCTCAACCGGGGGGGGGGAGGGGGGAAATACCTGGTGACTCAGTCCCCACGTGGGCTCTTGGACCTGGTGAATCTGGTCCCTTAACCGTCTTCTCCCAACCTTTGGACTTCTGGTCATCACCTGGGCCTCACCTGGTAGAAGGAAACTGGTCCCCATCGGGCCTCACCCAGTCCTGTTACTTTGTCCCCACCTGGAACTGATTGCTGTGACTCTTTCTTTTGCCTCACCTGCACTGGTGACTCTGATCCATTGCGCGTCACCCAGAATCTGTTGATTCTGGTCCCTCATTGGCATCTTGGGTACTGGTGACTCAGTTCCACACCTAGCCTCACCTGGACATGATGACCTGAACCTCTCTGGGCCTCACCCTTCCTGTGGACTCTGGTCCCCTCTGATGTCAACCTGGACTCAGTTATTTGGTACCCTCGAGCCTCAACCAATCTGGTGAGCCTCTGTTCTCAACTGGGCCTCACCTGGACCTAGTGGAATATCCCATCGGGCCTCATTTGGACCTGGTGACTCTGGGTCCCTCCCTCGGCATCATCGGTACATGGTTCCACTGCATGGCCTGCAGGTTGACATCACCTGACCGTAACTCTGGTTCCTACATGGCATCATCGGGCAAGGTTCCTCTGCATGGCGCGAAAGATTGCCTCTCCTGGACCTGTTGATTGTGTGTTGCCACCTGTTTCTCACCCGTACCTGGGGACACCGGCCCCTCGTCTGCCCTTTGGACCTGGTGAACTGTCCGTACCTGGTCGTCTCCTAATTACCCGTGGTCCTGTCACCCCCTGGCCTCACCTGGACCTGGTCAATCTGGTCCCCATCTGGGCATCACCCATTCCTGGTGTCTTTGTTCCCCCACCTGGATGATTGCTAGGCACAATTTTCCTTGGCCTCACCTTGACTGGTGACTCTGATCCTATCTGCGCATTACCCAGACCTGTGACTCTGGTCCTCACCTGGGCCCTTTGATACCTGGGTGAAGCTGTTCCCCCCTGAGCCTCACCGGACAGTTAACTCTGGAACCTCTCTGGGCCTCATCCTGACTGGTGACTCTGGTCCCCCATCGGATGTCACCTGGACGCAGGTGATTCTGGTACCCCCTCTATGCCTCAACCAGGTCTTGTGACTCTGGTACTCCACTTGCACCTCACCTGGACCTAAGTAAAATGCTCCATCTGGTCTCATTGTACCTTGGTTCTGACCAACCTCGGCCTCATCGGGACATT
>NW_023331818.1:0-40950 GCF_011100685.1 Canis lupus familiaris | reverse complement strand
CAATCATGGAAGCCAAATAGTGGAGCGAGGACATCACTTGGCTAGTCTGACTTACTTGCCCATAAATTTGGCTAGAAGGTAGAGCCTCATATCAAAGGAATAAGGAAAAAGAACTAGGCAGATGAAAGCAAAATCAACTAAAATATATCTTTTGGCATCTATGACACATAGGTATACATAAACTTCTTATATATACATATTCATGGGGACAGTTTTAACATTATCATATATATGATATATATATATGTGCATATAAACACATATATCTGTGTGTATATGTATATATGTTGATATATAGATAGATATATCCCAAATGTCAGCCAGCATTTCAAGCTTTAATAACTTGAGAAGTGCTAAGATAAAAATAATAGACCACCATTTGAAAGTTGAACTATTTTAATATCCTTTCTCCAGCAGTCCCTGATTCCAAGGAGTCTCCTTTTTTCAGTGTAGTGGTGGAGAGGATATGCTGGTGTATACTGCTCTTTAGACTGCATGTGAGTCTCTTGCTGTTTCGCATGGTGAGAACCACCTTCTTCTCCTCCTTCTTGGGAGAGCAGTGGATAGAATGGAAAGGGGTCCTCTGCTCCTGTTGCTGCTGGTGCACTGGTAGTGGTGGGGTGGTAGATGTGTATAAAGAGAGGTGGGTACTAGGGTTTTTAGAGAAGATAAAGAAAGCCCCTTGTAGAGTCTGGTTTACCTACTTTCTCTCTCTCAGGAGCTGAAGAGAGTCTGTTTATTTGCATGAAGATATGTTCATGCCAGAATGATGTTAAAAAATGTTAAAAGAAAGAACAGAGCCTCTAACAATTGTGGCATAATATCAATAGCTCTAACACTCATGCCAATGATATCCCAGAAGGAGAGAAGAGATTAGCGCAATATATATCTTAAGAAATAATGCCCAAAGATTTTTCAATTTTGTGAAAGACAATTTTACAGATTCAAGAAGTTTGTGCATCTTATAAAACACGCATAGGATCTGTCTAATGAAAAGTACAAGTACTGATAGAAAATAAGACCTAAATGTGATAATTATAATGGAGAAATACATAGTATTCTATTGAGAATCCCAGCGTGTTAAAGATGTCACTTCTTTGATCTATAGATTCAATGTAAGCCCTACTAAAATCCCAAGAAGATTTTTATGTATATGTTTACAAGTTTATGTTAAAATGTATGTGGAAACACAAAGGACTTAAAATGGTTAAAAAAATTAGAAAAGATACATCGAATTGGATGAAAGATACTATCCATTTTTAAGGCTTCTTGATACCTACAGCAATCAATACAATAGCAAGTCCATATCCAGACACATAGACCAATGGAACTTGAAATAGGGAACCTGGAAATAGACCCATATAAATGTGATTAGCTGATTTTGATCAAAGTTACAAAAGCAATTCAGTGGAAGAATAGCCCTTTAAAAAAAAAAGATTTTGAGAGTGAGCATGCCTGCGTGGTCACATGGACAAGTGGGGGAAGGGGCAGAGACAGAGGGAGAAGCAGACTTCCTGCTGCCAGGAAGGCAGATGGGGACTTCATCCCAGGACCTCAAGATCATGACCTGATACTTATGTCTATACTGATAATACATTATACTCATACATACAGGACCAGTCAGACATTTACACTAGGAGGAAGGAAACTAATGTCCACATAAAACCTTGGCACTATTGCCACTGAATCTTTGAAAGCACCAACAACTTGGGACGCCTGGGTGGCTCAGTGGTTGAGCATCTGCCTTCCACTCAGGGCAGGATTCCAGGTCGGGTAATTGAGTCCCACATTGGGCTCCCCACAGAGAGCCTGCTTCTCCCTCTAACTATGTCTCTGCCTCTCTGTCCCTGAATAAATAAAGCTTCAAGAAAATCATCAATAACTTGAAACTTTCTAAAATTATTTTAATAACAGACATAGAAACCAAGGGGTTCGTTAAATATATATATCACACTTGTATGTATACATATATACGTATATATGTCCCAAAAGTCAGCCAGCAGTTTCAAGCTTTAATAACTTCAGAATTGCTAAGCTAAAAATGATAGCCCCACCATTTGAAGTTGAACTATTTTAATTTCCTTCTCTTATGTAGTTTTTGTGAACTAATAAGGGGGGGGGGACAGGGGGGGGGGAAAACGGCTATTACATTACGTGTTTTTTATCAAGTTTCTGTGGATAAAAATTGGGGATGGATTATGGAGGGATATAATCCCTGAAAATCTGTGAATCAACACAAATGGGGGAAAAAGGAAAGTGGCATGGGGAATTATTGCCGATAACGTACCAGGTTTCAACTTTTGCGCTGTTTCAAGTTTGAATGACATAAGGATCAAAGTGTACACTTGAAAAATTAATCTTTCTTTGCTCTTACCACATAGTGATAGTTCTTTGCTCAACTACTTACAACGGATGACCAAGATTTACAATATATCTAAATATTGTTTTATTATTTTATGTTTCCTTAATATTAGTATGCCACTTAAACTGGATCATAATGACTTTTGTAGGGAGCACGCTAGTAGGACATCACTATTGCTATCAATCACTATTGCAAGGGTGTGTGCCAAGCGCGTGGCGTGGGCTCTATGACTGCTGGTATTTGTGCTTTAGCACACTATACTGTGCACACTTATGTAAAAGCCAATTGCATCAGATACTGCTGTCTGATTTCGTCTTGTGTGTTTCATATCATATGATGCTAGTACGCTATTTCACTCTCTGTAGTACCAAAGAACTAGTCTGTATCGGCCGAGCGCAGTCAAGATAAGCGTAGGCGTGGAGTACGGTGAGGGTGGAAGCTGTGTACGTCGTAAATGTGATGGAAGAGAGGGGGCGTGTCTGTGAGGGGGATGGTGGGGGGGGGGGGGTGGGGGGGGGTGGGGACGGACTGAATCGACCACAATCTGGTCAAGGTACGGGTCCTACGATAGACGACTACGTGGGGCGGGAAGCGGGATGGAGGTCGAGGGGTGGTGGGAGATATAAGTGGAGGGCGAGTAGGCAATCGAGGGGGGCACTGACATGTGCGCTAGACAAAACAGGAGAGTCGTCAGGAACGAGTCATGGAGATAAGAGTCGAGGAGGGAAATAATTAGATGGGGTGAAAAATCTATAGCCAGGCTGGAGAGTAAGACTATTAGCCAGTGTTCACACCTGCAAGTAAGCAAGGGATTGGCGTAATCCACAAGCAGAACTCAAACTAGATTCTTTGTCCAAGTATCAGTCTCCTCCCCCGAATCCTGCCACTGTCATCAATCTTCTAGACTCCACTGGTTGAAGTCTCTGGTAGGAGAAATGTGTTTGGACCACAGTACTAACACATCTCTTAGCAATACCGCCCTCTAATCCACCACAATTGCAAATATTCCGGGATATTTACATAGGTGCCTGACTCTGGCAGGGTGGGGGGAGAGTACCAGGAGCGGAGAACTCTTTCCTCTGCTGGCTGCCTAAGATGGCCTTGTTATGGGAGGGGAAACAACAACCGAGCATGGTAACCCTAAATGTGGGAACTTCTCATGCCTCGTCAGCTGGGAATGGGATAATAGGTGGTAAAGGGGTAACGGCGAAAATGCCCTCCAGATAGGGCTGGGGGCAACCGAAGGGAGGAGCAGGTGGGGGGGTTCAAAAAAACCCATTTGAACCGGGGGACGGTGGTGGGATGGCGAAAAAGACTAAGCAGAGGGGGGATACAGTGTACCGATGCACTCTTTAGCAAAGTATCCGGCAGCGGGCTTTGATCTACTGGACAAAGCATGTGAAGCAAGACGTAAACTGTACTCCCGAATAACGATGAGGCTAAAAGGGGGAAAACACAAGAATGTTGAGGGGCGTTGGGAGATACTAAGGGAGGTGATGGGAGGGTGAGGTTGGGTGACAGTATAAGTGCGTGGTGATTGTAGGGTGGATAGTGATTGGTCTGTTGATGAAGTGGACGGGGGGTGAAGGTGTAGACAAAAACCAAGCAAGAAACGAAGCAGGGGATAGCAAGTGGGGGGTAACAAAAAAAAGGGTGAGGATGAACTGAAAAGGGGAAAAAAGATGTCATCGGGGGGAATTTGAGTGTTAGTATTAATTAATGACTAAAGAATGGTTCATGAGGAAAAAAATCGCGAGTAGTCTAGACAATCACATTCAGAAAAGAGACGTATCCGTAAGAAGGGCAATGTCACAGGGGCAGGGACGTGGACCAGATCTAAGCCGTGAAACTTATATGGTAGGCCCAGGTGAACAGATAGGGGACAGGATACCGGCTTGCGGGAACTAGGGGTCGGATCCACATATAGAAACTAAAAAGTGGCGCATAGCAAGTCGGGATACGAAGAGGAAGGTCTGCAAATGTCAGAAGAGAGTGTGTATGCGCACCGGTCGGGGGTGGTATTGTACAGGCGAATTAACGAAGAGAAATACTACGGGGGTAGTGATGACTCACGCCGAAGGAGGATGCAACGGTGTACAAAACTGACGAGAGAACAAAAAAGAATCAAAAAAAAATGGAAAAGAAGTATAGGGAGAAAGATGCTAAAAGGAGGTAGGTCCCGTACGAAAAAGGGCAGCTGTAGGCGAGTAATAAGAACAAGATATGGGAATTGTGAAACTTCATAAAAGAATATGGGGATCTCCAGGAAGCAACACTTAAAAGTTGCCAGAAATCAGGGTGCCTGGGTGCTCAATTAAGCATCCGAATTGATTTTGGCTCAGGTCATGATTTCAGGGTTGTGAGTCTAAGCCACGTGTCAGGTTCCTTGCCGGGGAGCCTGCTTAAGATTTTCTCTCTCTCCTCACCTCCACCCCCCTCCACCCCCACCAACCCCAGTTGCTCTAAAAAAAAAAAGAAAAAAACCAAGCCAGAAATGCCAGAAATGGTCCATAGCAGAAGAGTAGCTTCTTTGTCTCTCTTCTCCAGTTGCATCTGACACTTTAAAGGAAGCAGCCAGAACTACTGGCTCCTAGGATATATTAAATAGAGTCCTCGGTTGTTTCTCTCAAGTGGTTGTAACTCCCTAGCAGGTTCTTCGGGTATGAACTCACAACATGACATCTGAGATCTCACCCTCACCAGGAAAAAGGTGGGACTGTGACTAGCCTTCATACTAACCTTGTCTATCTCTGCTCTGCCCTTGAAAGGGAGGTAGGCCCAGGGCTAAGACTCCTGTGACACCTGGTTTATCTAAGGAATAATGGGCCCAGGCTTCTCTCCCTACTTGACTAGTCTTGTCCTTACCGTCTCCTCAAAGCATAGGAAAGGAGCAATCTCATTAATTCATCATCCATCAAGTATTCCACCCCAAGTATATATTCCTCTGAAGAAAATTATGCATCATAGTTATTAAAGAACTCAGAGAGACATCGCTGGTGGATGAACCTTTCTCAGAACCCTGAGTCCCAGGCATCCTCGAGGTTTTCTCCTAGCCCTAGGGCCCCTCACCTCTTGACCATGTGGCCTCCAGCAGTCCCTGCTTCCAGGGAGTCTCCTTTTTCAGTGTAGTGGTAGAGAGGATACGCTGGTGTACGATGCTCTTTAGACTGCATGTGAGTGTCTTGCTGTTCCGCATGGTGAGACCCACCTTCTTCTCCTCCTTCTTGGGAGAGCAGTGGATAGAGTGGAAAGGGGTCCTCTGCTCCTGTTGCTGCTGGTGCACTGGTAGTGGCGGGGTGGTAGATGTGTATAAAGAGAGGTGGGTACGAGGGTTGTTTAGAGAAGATAAAGAAAGCCCCTTGGTAGAGTCTGGTTTACTCTACTTTCTCTCTCTCAGGGGCTGAAGAGAGTCTGTTTATTAGCATGAAGACATGTTCATGCCAGAATGATGTTCTTTCTGGCCTCGGTGTGCTCTCTTCGCAGTATTCTCCCCCCTTCTCTTCTTTGCCCTGTTCTTCTTGCTCTTCAGCCAAGCTAAGGCCAGATGGAAAGTATGGCAGCTAAAGCCCTCAGTGACCCCATGCTGGACGTGCTCCCGTAGGGCCTCTAAGCTGGGGAAGACCCGGCAGCAGCCCATGCACCTGAAGCCACTATCCAGGGCCACAAGCCATTCGGGGGTCTTGGCCCTGGAACATTCCTCCACAGCTGGAGTCTCTGCTGGGCTGTCAGCCTCTCCTTTGCCTCTTGAGCTTCACTGTTCCAGCTGACTCACTGCCAGTTAGGAGTTCCTTCGTACACACATGAGACGGGGTGACTTCTGTATGGACCTTTTCAGGAAAGGCCATTTTCTTCTAGTCTTGCCTTCTTTGAGGGAGGCTCCTGCTCTTCCTCTGAATCACTTAAGACAGCCACCCCCCTTTTCATTTGGACATGCATGTAGTAAATTTTCATGAGCCTTTCCTTCTGTGGTTGTACTGAGGGCTCAGAGGGCTGAGTACTACTGACCAGATGGAATGGAAATGAGACATATGGAAAGGGCGAAGAAGTCTCATGTTGCTCAGATTGTCCAGGATGAGAAACATCTTGGTGTTTTGATGGCTTCCTACGAAAGAGAATTTCAAACGTAAGACAAATAGAGTCTGTATGTGACGTCCGGAGGTGTCAAGGTGGCCATGAGAATATCCCATGCAGATGTGTGGAGCAGAAGTCTGTACACATGTGGTATTTCGGCATTCTATGAGTGGTGTGTTTTATTGAGGTGTGTACCTGCTATACTATGCGGGAATGGTGGGTGTAGTGTGTCTTGTGGACTTGCATGTGTGTTTTGGGACACATCTGGTTGAACGCTTCTTGCCTAGGGATAAACATCAATCTGTGCGGAAACAATCTGTACTTCTATCTTGGAATATTGAAACAGGCGCTAGAGACTAGAGCTATTCATGGTGAATTATCTGTTGTCTGCAACTCTAACGTCTAGGAGCCTCTACTGCTGGACTTGCTTTAATTCCTCTTTTTTTTTTTTTTTTTTTTGGAAGACCTGGCTGTTTTAACTTTAATATATTAGCATCCCCATTAACCCTTTAATAACTTCTTGTTTTGCTTCCATTAACCTGAGTAGTTTACTGTTGTTTGTAACCTCATGTCCCTTAATTGATGCATATTAGCTTCAATATGATAATTTCTTCCATTTTAATAGTTGAAATGATATGGCCTACAAATAAGTAACTTTATATTCCTCTGACATTGTGCTGAAACAGTAAGGTATATACTTATACTCAGAATGTACACTATATCATTAATTAATTGGAAATGTACATGAAAAATGTTTGGGTGTATAAGCAAAGTGATCGGATGTCAAAGCAGTTGAACTGGATTAAATCTCTTACCATCACTTAGCAAATCTGTACGCTTTCTGAGTCAGTGCTTGATCTTAAAAATGGACATCAAAGTACCTAAAGTCATAGCAATGATGAGGATAATAAGATACAGGTAAAAGCACCTAACTTAATTACTCAAAATAAATTTTCATTCAATTTTGGTATTTATTTTCTTTACCTTTGATTACCAGCAGTTTGACTATGATGTGTCCTGGTACGTTTTTTTTTTTTTTTTTTTTTTTAGTTAATATTGTTTGAGATATGCTGAGCTTTTTTAGAAAACTTAAATTTTGATATATATATATATAAGCTCACAAGAAGTTGCACAAAAACTCCAGAGAGATCCCATGTACCCATCACCCCTCTTTCTTCAACATACAGTTCATTACCAAACAAAGGAAATTGATTGGAGCAGTAAAACAAAGCACATTGCAGATAGTACCAAGATGTCACTGTTTTTGCATGTGCTCATTTTTTTTTTTGTCTTTTTATGTACAGTTCTATGACATTTTATCCTTGGTATAGAATGATATACACATCATTGCAGTCAAGGTACAGAAGTGTTTTGTCACCACAAAGCACTTCTCTCAGGCTGCTTTTATAGAAATACCTCTACCTCCCTTGTCCCCAACTCCCGACAGCCACTTACCTGTTCTCTACCTCTGTTCTCTACCTCTATAAAGTATGGAATCATACATTACGTTCACTTTTAGAGATTAGCATTTTCAACTAAGCGTAAGATCCAGCCAAGTTGTTTGATTACACTGATACATCATTACTTGTATTGCTGAGGAATAGTTAACTGCAGAGCAATGCAGAGCAATGTAACATGTCCCATGTTCTAGGGTGCTTGGGTCATTTCAAGTTATTGGTGATTTTTTGAAGCTTTTATTTATTCATGAGAGATACAGAGAGGCAGAGACATAGACAGAAGCAGGCTCTCTGCGGGGAGCCCAATGTGGGACTCAATCACCCGACCTGGGATCACGCCCTGAGTGGAAGGCAGATGCTCAACCACTGAGCCACCCAGGCGTCCCAAGTTATTGGTGCTTTCAAAGCTTCTGTGGCAATAGTGCTAAGGTTTTTGTGTGGACATTAGTTTCCTTCCTCCTAGTGTAAATGTCTGACTGGTCCTGTATGTATGAGTATAATGTATTATCAGTATAGACATAAGTATCAGGTCATGATCTTGAGGTCCTGGGATGAAGTCCCCATCTGCCTTCCTGGCAGCAGGAAGTCTGCTTCTCCCTCTGCCTCTGCCCCTTCCCCCACTTGTCCATGTGACCATGCAGACGTGTGCTCTCTCTAAATCTTTTTTTAAAAAAGGGCTATTCTTCCACTGAATTGCTTTTATAACTTTGATCAAAATCAGCTAATCACATTTGTATGGGTCTATTTCCAGGTTTCCTACTTCTAGTTCCATTGGTCTATGTGTCTTGATATTGACTTGCTATTGTATCGATTGCTATAGGTATCAAGAAGTCTTAAAAATGGATAGTATCTTTCTTCCAATTTGATGTATCTTTTCCAATATTTTTTTAGCCATTTTAAGTCCTTTGTGTTTCTACATAAATTTTGACATAAGCCTGTAAATATATACATAAAAATCTTCTTGGGATTTTAATAGGGCTTACATTGAATCTATAGATCAAAGAACTGACACCTTTAATATGCTGGGCATTCCACATACTATATGTTTCTCCATTGATGTTTATTATATTTAGGTCTTATTTTCTATCACTGCTTGTACTTTTCATTATACAGATCCTATGCATGTTTTATAAGATTTATGCACAAACTTATTGAATCTGTAAAATTGTTTTTCACAAAATTTGAAAAATCTTCAGGCATTATTTCTTGTGATATATATTGCACTAATCTCTTCTCTCCTTCTGGATATCATTGGCATGAATATTAGAGTTATTGATACTATGCCACAATTGTTAGAGGCTCTGTTCATTTAACAAACTTTTTTTTTCTTTTCCTTTGTCAGGTTGAATTTATATTTGTCTACCTTCAGATTCACTGAATTTTTCCTTTGTCATTGACATCCTGCCCTTTGGCCCAATTCATAATTTTTAAAATTTAAGATACTGTAATTTTCAGTTCTAAAATTTTCAGTTATCTCTTACTGCTTGTTGGCCTTTATTATACTCTCATTGTCTATTCTTTTCAAGTTTGTTTATCTTTATCTCATTAACCACAGTTAATAGTATCTGTATTAAAGCCTTTTCTGAAAATTCCAACATCTCTGTCATTATGAGATTGGCATTTGTTGGTTATCTGTTCCTTTGAGAGATGATCATATTTTCTGGCTCTTTGTTTATTGGGTAATTTAAAATTGGATCTGATACATTTTCAATATTACAGTGAAAGATTCTCAGTGCTATTCAAGTTCTATGTCAAATGTATTTTATATTTTTGCATGCAATAAACGTGGCTAAGTTCAGAGTGCAAATTTTGTATCATTTTATGTGGACGATGGTTTGCACATGTGCAATGCAGGGGTTAGTCAGGGATTTGGCACAAAATGGTATTCAAAATATTTTTTACTTGTTTTCAAATTTTAGTACAGCTTATTTAAAGCTAAATCATATGGGAATAGTGGATTTTAAAGGATTTGTAACTGTGTAAAAAATAACATATCAATCTTATCTTTGCAGCAACTGGCATATTTCTTTTTTTTTAAATTTTTTTTATTTACTTATGATAGGCACACAGTGAGAGAGAGAGAGGCAGAGACACAGGCAGAGGGAGAAGCAGGCTCCATGCACCAGGAGCCCGACGTGGGATTCGATCCTGGGTCTCCAGGATCATGCCCTGGGCCAAAGGCAGGCGCTAAACCACTACGCCACCCAGGGATCCCGGCATATTTCTTTAACAACCAGAACATAGCATGCAATCTGTGAAATGATAAGTACTGAAGAGTTCCATAGTGGATTTTGTTAAATGGGCAAATAAAATAAAATTTCTTTACATGCTACCAAGTCCTTTTTTGACATTTATTATTTATTCTTATTTCCTTTATGATGACTATTAATTCTAATATCTGTGTGGATTATATAAACTTGATTTTTCCCGTTTACTTATAAAGGTATAGAAATATATATATATATATTTCTGAGATTATATAAATATATATATATTTCTGAGATTATATATATATATATCCTCCATGTCCTTCTCTTTATTTTTCTCCCTCAATTCCAGTATACTTAATATTAAGTACAGTATAAAATATTTTTTAAAAGTCTACTTCTAAAAAAATATAAATAAATAAAATAAAATAAAAGTCTACTTCTTTCTACAGTGGCTACCACAGAGTGATGTAAGTATGGAAAGTTACTGTTTGGTGTAATAAGAGCAGCTCTTTAGTTCTCCTACATGGTGAAAATTGTGTCCATTTATAAAATACTTTCTCATATTACAGTATTGCACCTTTATTTTAAGTCCACACTGTTTTTTACATTGTATAACTTTTATGTGGCATAAATTTTTTTAAATGTTTGCCATTACAGATAGAAACACTTAAGTTTGTTTTATTTTTATTTTTAAAATTAAAGATTCACAGAACTCTATGTCTAATCTGCTGTTAATCTTATCCAGTGTACTTTTTATTTATTTATTTTTTTTAAAGATTTATTTATTTATTTATATGATAGACCTAGAGAGAGACTGAGACAGAGACACAGGAGGAGGGAGAAGCAGGCTCCATACCGGAAGCTCGACATGGGACTTGATCCTGGGACTCCAGGATCGCACGCTAGGCCAAAGGCAGGCGCCAAACCGCTGAACCACCCAGGGATCCCCCACCAGTGTATTTTTTAGTTTTTTTTTCTCTGTGTGATTTTGAGTCTTTTTTTATATCATCTATGTCTCTGCTTATTGATTCAATATTATATTTTCTTAAACATATGGAGTATTACTATGATAATTATTCTAATGTCCTTATTCACCAATCCTGGTGTCATTTTCGGGTGAATGTTGATTAATGTGTGTTCTATTTTCTTGCATCTCTCTGTGTCTGTTAATTTTTGTTTGAATGTGAGGCATTGTGAATTTTATATATTGCACATTGGACTTTTTAAATTAATATTATAATTAAGAGCTTTTTTCCCTAGGATAAGATCAAATTACCTGGAAACATTTTGATCTGTTTGGCCTAACCTTTAAACTTTGTTAGGTGGAGCCAAAGCTATATTTGCTGTAGGGTTTTAGTATTAAATTACCCCCTTCCTGTGATTTAGGAAAGACAATTTATACTCTAATCATTGCCCATTGATTTATGAGTTTTCCACTCTGTCTCTTAGGTATAGGAATTATTCATAGCCTTTGTCAATTGTAGACACTTTTCCCTCTAGTTTTTCAGAGCTAAATTTTTTTTCTAGCCTTGATTAAGTTCATCACATGTATTCCCTTATTTGTACTCAGCTGGATATTTGAGTGGGATATTTGATTTGAGAGTCTGCATAAATCCAGACTCTTCTCTCTGTTCAGCTCTCTTCTTTTGTTCTTGTTTCTGACAAACTCTAGGTTCACTGGATTCCTCATAGTCTCAATTTTGTCTCAATTTCAGGGAGTCTGGCAGGCTCTCCCTGGGACGTCCTTCCCATTGCCTTGCTCTTGAACTTTCCTCTAGGTAGTAGAATGGAGCTGTTTTAGGGTTTATTTCATTAATTTATTGTGTGTCAAGTATTACTGGTTTGCACTGCCTGATATATTAAGTGCTGTTATGTATTTTGCCCCTTTTTATTGTTTTAGTGAGTAGTCTGGCTCTTGTTACTCCTTGTTTTAATTATAAATTTTGTTTTTGTAAAAGTAAATCATAGTAATCCGAAGTTTTTTAAGACTTTATTTATTCGACAGAGAGAAAGAGAAAAAACACGAGTGGGGGTGGAGGGGGTTGGGGGGGTGGGGAGAGGGAGGAGTAAGCTCTCTGCTGGGCAGGGAGCCTGATGCACAGCTTGATCCCAAGACCCTATAATCATGACCTGAGCTGAAGGCGGATGCTTAACTGACTGAGCCACCCATGTACCCCTCAAATAATTTTCTTAAGTCAGTTAAACATCTGACTCTGAACTTTGGCCTGGGCCATGATCTCAGGGCTTTGAGATTAAGCCCCATGGTCAGGCTCTGTGCTGGGTATGGAGCTTGCTTAAGATTCTCCCCCCATTCCTTCTGCCCCTCCCCTACTCTCTTTCTAAAAAAAAAAAAAAAAAGAAAGAAAATATAATTTTCCTATATAAAATTATGGAAATTAATCTTGTAAGTTTTATACCAAAAAAAACTATTGTTTTCAATCTTTTTAGCTTTTTTTGGCACTTAGTGCCATATGTTTAGATGATATACTTTTGCAGATCTTTATTTTTAGATTAATATATAAATTAACTCATCAATTTTTGATTGTCCATTGTTTATAATATTTACTTAAACACTTTTGTGTGCACATGTGCCTGCACAAACACAGATTTCTGTTAGTTCTGTTTTTGTAAACTTAAATTCTCTAATCTTTTGATTTGAAGGTTTGATTTGACTGAATCAAGATTATACTTTATTATAGCTCCACAATTTTTCTTCCCTAAAAAGGCATGTAATTATTATAATTGCATTTCTTCTGTTTGCAACTACTTTATTCTGGCATTTTCTTCCCCATTTCTAGTTCAGTAAGTCTTGTCCGATTATTCAAGAGTACTGAAAACCTCTTTGAATGCCACTTTTCACATATTCCAAAACATCAGATGAACAGTCTCATGTTTTCCTTTGAGGCATTCCAGCTACAGTCCTTCATTTCTGAGAAACAATCTGGAATAGTTACTTGCCAGATCTTCTGCATAAATATACTCATGGGATATATTTTCAGTGGTCTTTTTGGAAGTTATGCATGATGGATTCCAGGTCTCTCTTTCTTTGGGTCTACTCCCTTGTTTTAGTGGAGTAGAACTTCCAGGAGTTTTCTAAAAAAGAGTGTGTTTGGAGTGAGTTTGGAGAGTCTGAAAAATGCCTTTATTACTTGCATTTCACTGATGGTTTGGCTTGTAAAATATTTTACAGTGAGGCATAAAAGGTTGGTTGGAACCTCTGTGACCCTAGGTAGGATTTGCCAGGTAGTGGGTTTGACGGTGCGGTAAAGGGGAGAGTATCAGTCATTTTCAATTTCACATATGTAGGTATTTCCGTTGGGGCCATTTCACTTCTTCAGGAAAACAAAACAAAACAAAAACAAAAAATAAAATTTCCAGTTTGGGAAAACATGTGCTTACCAGAATATTCTTGAAGCCAAATTATTGGAAGAGAACTAAGTAACAATTCTGCATGAAGTAGTTCAATCAATTTCCTTATTTTTGTAATGTAAGTTTCCTTCTCCATTCATACTATTTTTGGGTTTTCTGTTTTAGAAACCAGCTAGGGTGTTCCCTAGCAGTGGATCTTAAACAATTAGCATGCATCACAAACACCCAGAGGATGTAAAATAGTTTGTGGGGACACATTTCCAGAATTTTCAATTCAGTAGTGATGAGGCCAAAAATTCTCATCTCTGACAAATTGCCTGGTCCTGTCGATGTTGCTGGTATAAGGACTGTACTTGGAGAACTACAGTCCTACACGAAGCCTGCAAATGTTACTTATTTTACTGCAATATGTAAAATCTCTTTTGCACACATTTCTTGGTATAATATATTAAAATCCAGTAGCAAATTTTGCCAATCTCATGTATTACAATGAGAGGCCATTATCTGTTAGGGTAGGTTTAAGAGTTTGAGAGAGAAATTTGAGCACTTGTCTCTCATAGTTCCAGACTAGAAGTCACTTCCTTATGCAAAAAGGGACTTTAGCAGAGTGATTAAAACTATGAGCTCTGGCACCAGGCATCAAGATATTGTTTTCTGTAAATTTAAGCTAATTAAGCTCTCTGCTTAACTTAAACCATTCAGTCTGGGAATAGTTCAATAGATCCTACATCTTGATGTCATTGTGAACATTTCTTAAGAAAATAGATGATGAACATTTAGAGCAGAGCCTGGCCCATAGTGGGCTTTCAGTGGGCTGCTTGTCATCAACAGGTCATCAGCTTTTTCACTACCATCATTGAGAAACTGGTGTGACTCATAATAGCATATAGGATTCAGGGACTGACTTAGCCTAAAGCAAAGTTTTGGCAAGTACAGCACCCAGCTGAACAATGATGCTTCAGCCATGTGGCGCATAAGGAGCAAGGGGGCCAAATGGGAATATCATAACATTGTTGTCGTCTGGGCCTTAATAAACTCCTTTGTTGCTATGCCACAGGTCTTGTATCTTTTGCCATCATTCATGAAACTGGCAGCTAACTTTTTGGCTTCTTAAGTAGAGTAAAACTCAGAACTTCCATAGGTTTTGATAATTTTTTTTAATGCTGGTAAAAGAAGTTATACTTTCCATTAGTTGTAGCATTAATGGTGTTTTCAAAAATACTGCCCTATAACATGAAACTGTAAAACACAAGTCATTTTATATATATATATATATATATCATATACATATACACACATCTATGTATATGTCTTTATGTTCTTTGAAGCCTAAAGTAAGATTCTACAAATATTTATCAACATTTATTTTTTAAAGAAGTTTTTGTGCTTAGATGTAATTAAAATTAGCACTATTTGTACATATGACTTTGAGATTAACATAGCCAAAAATGTAGGTTACCAATGCAATTCATTCTGGTTCCTTTTAAACTTCAATATCTATAAGCTGATGTCTTACTCTTTCACAAATGTTAATTTTTTTTGCAGAGGATTGAATTTACAGTTTTGCAATTTAATTCTGCTTGGATATTTTATTTAGGCTTAAAATTGGTGCCTATTTATTTGTGGCCACATTCTTTGTTGATAGTTTATTTTTCTCACTGGTGATTAGGAATAGATTATCCTGATAATTTGTACAATGTGAAATATCTATAGTCTTAAATAAATCTGGCACCAATAGGTAGAAAACTGTAAAACTGTATTACTTTGTCTTAAGAAGGTAAAACTGTATTACTTTGTCTTAAGAAGATAAAATTAGTTAAGTGTAGGGTTTAACAAATTATTTTAATTAGTTATTATTTCACCATTTTTAGAGCAGATTTATCTATTTTACTATGTTATCTCTTTTATTTCTCAAAACTTGCATCTATCTTGAATATTTGTTATATTCTCTAACGGTTTCTTTTGAGAGGTCATTATTTGACCCGGACATAATTGGAAGATTTGTACATCATTCTATTGCTTCACATTGTGTTTTATAAATAATACTTTCAGCATGTCTGATATAATCAAATATTTCATGATTTCAACATTTCACAGTAAATCTTGAGTTTCAACAACTTGCCAAAAGTTATCTTTACAGTCTATACATTTGCCACTAAATTTCAAAATAATCTTAACTCTGTTTATTATCTAGGGTAGAAAAAAAATCTGGCCCTTAATCTGTTAAAAATTAGTAGAGTTGAGGACAATAGCATTAATCAGCACTAATGTGTGCATAACACCTTACTGTCCACCAGAATGATTCTTACTTGTGTAAATTCTTGACTGTAAATAGACTCTCAGTCAGGGATAAGAAACCAGGAATACTGGTGGAGTCCTATATCAGGGTGGAAAACTTCCCTATTTTTTATGCCTTAGGATTTAGGATTTAGGATGCTCTAATCTAATCTTAGCTTTTAGGAAGGCAAATCTTCCTGTTGGTTAAGAACAGTAGAAAAAATGCAGTGGCATCAGTGATCCGGAAATATTGACACCATTGCTCTAAGCCTCAGTGAGCATAGAATTGACTTTACACATTAGTTCAGTAGCTTGTTGGTGTGATTTCAGGCATAGTAAATCAATGCTTTCCTCAAATTACAGTCTTCTGCTCATTCCTTAGTTGTAATCACCAGAGAGACAGTGGATCAAAATATAAGACATAATGACTTGTTAAAATTTAAATATAACATACAGGTACTGTGGTCTCTGCACTTCCTTATTTTGCTCCATTATTTATTTTCCTGTGTTGTCATTAACATAATCCTCAGCCACTGCTTTTGCTTTTCCTCTCATGATATCTTGATTTTCTTTGTCTATTCAGAAATTCCTAGAGATTCTATAGGACAGATATTTGCCCAAATAATAAAGATCTATAGCTTTATAAAAGAGCAGATGGTATGATGTCTGTCTCTTGACTTTTATAAGAAAAATAATTTTGCTTGTGACAAAACTGCTTCTTAATCCCCCATTAATAATCTGCCATGTTCTTTTTCTCTACTTAAATGTAAAAACTGTATCTTTTCTTTGATGAGATATACTGGCTAACAGGGCTCACGATTCACAGATGTGAAGTTAGGGGAAAATGATATGAATTTATTACTCAGAAAAAAATAAAATAGAACAATTTGGGAGAAGGGAGAAAGTGAGAGAAAATGCTCAGTGACACTGCAGTGTACCCTCTTTTCCTTCCTTTTTCCCCAGATAAATTTAGGGATTGGTCATATTTAATAGAAATAGTTTTATAGTTAATCTATGGAGCTTTTGGTTTTCTGTTGGGAATTTTATTTTTAAACCACTTGAGCCTTTCTCAAACCTGAGATAATCTTTTTTTTTTTTTAAGATTTTTGTTTATTTTTTTTTTTTTTGAGAGAGAAAGACAAATAATGAGAGAGAGCATAAGCAAGGAGAGGGAGAGGCAGGCTCCCTGCTCAGCTTGATGTGGGGCTTGATCCCAGGACCCTGAGATCATGACCTGAGCCAAAGGCTGACTTAACCATCTGAGCCCAGGTGCCCCAAAACCTGGGCTAATCTTTGCTGAACAGTTGCATTCAAGGAAACCTTGCAATGTACGCAATGGTCCTTAGATCTCTAACCTCTGTTTGTGCCACAATGAGCTCACACCTTGGTTTTTTACTTCACCTGCTAAGGACATTTTTCTTCACCGTATCCTGTATCCTTTGTTAACGTGAAGTACACCCCAGGACCTGACTTGAGGCATCATCCTGCCCCTTTGACTGTGATATACCACCATGTTTGTCTGCTCTTCTCTGATGATGTTTTATTGCTCTGTGGCAGATTTTTTTTTTTTTTTCCAGTTTAGGCACTATTAACATTTTGAGCCAGGTAATTCTTTGCTGGGGTGGAAGGTGTGGAGCTCTCTTGTCTGTTGTAGGATGTTTACATACCTGGGCTCCCACCACTCCTCCAAAGTGGTACTCTCCCTTGCCTCACTGCCCCAGTTACAACAATAAAAAATATCGTTGAACATTGTTGCCAAATGTGCTCCTGAGGTGAAAAAAATTGTCCCTGGTTGAGAACTTATGCCCTGTGGTTTATTGCAGTTTTTCCTTTTGTTTGGTTTATTCCATGCAGAAGCTTCTTATCTTGTAATTGAATTTCTTCCCTTAGCTCTTCCAATCTTTCTGCACCAAATTCTTCAAACACTAGATATGGCTGGGATGTTTTCTTCTCAGCTGGCCAGTGTTAAAGACTGTAGTAAACCACCCAGGAGTTCTGAGTTGGATAATTCAAGTGCGTACATCTTTTTTTTTTTTTTTTTTCTAAAGGCTGGAAAGGAATCCAAATAGATGACTGCTTTATTTTCATTAAACTGTAAAAGTAGTTATGCTAACAAATCACCTCAAGGTCTTAAGTCAAATTACCTCAAGTTACATCTTTAGTTTCAGACAAAACTCTTAGCATTATCCTTTTCCAAAGGACTTTATTTTGGAGGTACTTGGTGGTTCAGTCGGCTGAGTGGCCAATTCTTTATTTGGGGTCAGTTAATGATCTCAGGGTCCTGGGAGGAAGCCCTGTGTGTTGCTCTGCACTCAGTGGGGAATCTGCTCTAGGATTCTCTCTCTATATATATATCTTTCTCTCTGCCCTCCCTCTGCTCGTGCTCTCTCTCTAATAATCTCAAAAAATTATTTTAAAAGGCTTTAGTTTTTAGATGTACCACAAAATTGAGAGAAAAACACAGAGATTTTCCATATGCTCCTTGTCCCCCTCCCCCCCCCACCACACACACATAGCCTTCCCCATTATCAGCATCCTGCACCAGAGTGGTGCATCTTTTACCAAGGATGAACCTGCGCTTGCACATGGTAATCAGCAAAAGTTCATAGTTTACCTTAGGATTCACTTTTGGTGTTGTACATTTTTTGAATTTGGACAAATGTATAATGACATATATCTATTATTATACAGACTATTTCACTGCCCTGAAAATCTCTTTACTTTGCCTGTTCTCACTTCACAGTCCTCCCCGCTGCCCCACCAGGGCTCTCCAGCAACCACTGGTCTTCTTGATTGTCTACATGGTTTTGCCTTTTCTAGAATGTCATATAGTTGGAATCATACCATATGTAGCATTTTCAGATTGGCTTCTTTCACTTACTAATATGCATTTAAGTTTCTTCCACATCTTTTCATGGTTTAACAGCTATTTCTTTTTTTGTGCTCAATAATATTCAATTGTCTGGGTGCTCCATAATTGATTGATCCATTCATCTACCGAAGGACATCTTGGTTGCTTCCATGTTCTATCAATCATAAAAGCAGCATCTTTTAAAGTATATAGATTGTGTTATTATCCTGTCTTGCCATATGAACAGTGGTTTGTTTTATATGCCAAATGTTTGGGCTTGGATTTTACTGATCATTGATGCAGTTATGCATCTTCTACTTTCAGAATATTTCTCAAAAACCAGTTTAAGTCATAGTCCACTTTTAGAGTTGGGAGATTTTAACTGCCACAGCCTGAAATGCACCTAACAATTGGGATGCCAGCACTGTCTGTGTGCTAAGGGTGCAGGAGGCAGAGGTTCACAGGGCATGAAATTACTAGAGATGGTTCCTACAAAGATTTCTGAAGGGAAGAAAAGCTCTCTCTCTCTCTCTCTCTCTCTCTCTCTGTGTGTGTGTGTGTAGGGAGGAACAGAGGGAAGAGAGGCTTGTGCGTGCATGTGTGTGTGTGTGTGTGTGTGTGTGTGTGTATGTGAGTATATGAAGGGACAGAGGGAAGGGAGGCTTATTTTCCAAAGGATCTAAGCTTTTCTCTACTTCTTTTCCCTGCTGTCTCTTATATATTATGGGGTTTTTCTAATAATTATGATTGTGACATGTCTTCCTGTACATAAATAATGGAGAAGGATGTATCTATATTTTAGAGGAAAGTGGCCAGTTTTCATTGCAGTAAAGGTTGGTCAAATATCTGGAGTGAAAAGCCAGAAAAGCCTCTGGATATGTAAGTGGGAAAGGAAAAAATGAGACTGAGGATGCAGAAAGAAGAAATTGTACCTAATAGCTATTGAATATGTTATAGGAAAATGGACTCAATTAGTTCTGACATTTAGAAAGAAATGCTTTCTTATTCTATTTTTTTAAAAGCATACAGAGTGTTTGAAATGAAGTTGTCTCACAGTCCAGGCTTTTAAATTTCATATATATCTCAGAATGTTATCCCTTAGGGAAATATCTTACATACTCTAAAGAAATGAGTCGAAGCATCAAAACACATTACACACTGAAAACTTACCTCCTAGTTTAAAAACTGTGATTTTCAAATAAACTCTAGATTCTTCTGGATATAAGTTTTAAGATTAAGTCAAGCAGTTAGCAACATAAGAATTATCACTCTGATAGTATCAAGAGTAACAATAATATAACTCATCAGAAATGTAAATATAAACTCAAATTAATCGGATTAATGTTTATCCTAGATCAAGTTCATTGGATTAATGTTTATTCTAGAGCTCTATAAAACAATTCAATAGATAAAATAATGATCTTTAAAAAGTTGGGTCTGTTAGTGACCAACAAAACCAATTTACCATGAAAGGTTTTAATGAAAAGGTTTGTTTCGGATACCTCATGATTAATGTAATGAATTTTAAAATTAAGAATGAATATATGAAAAAAAGAATGAATATATGTGTGTACATATATTAAATATATTTTTCAACCAAAATAATTGAATACAGTCTTCTCTCATAGCAACCGATAACCTCCAGGAGATTAATAATAACAAAAAAATAACAAGAACTCCATAATGTAATATTAAAAGATAATAAGCAGTAAATCAAAAGTAATCTTGTTATCAAATAAACCTAAGAGAAACCAAATTATAAAAGAGAAGAAGCATCAAATGAAAAAGTAATTCTGTAAGAAGACAAAATATAATAGATATAAGAGAACATTTGAAATAAATGTAAGGGATACTGGGGTGGATCAGTGGTTAAGCGTCTGCCTTTGGCCCAGGGCATGATCCTGGAGTCCCGGGATCGAGTCTCACATCAAGCTCCCCGCATGGAGCCTGCTTCTCCCTCTGCCTGTGTCTCTGCCTCTCTCTCTCTCTCTATCTGTGTGTCTCATAAATAAATAAAAAATTTTTTAAAAAAGAAACAAATATAATTAGTAATCTCATAAAGATAAAAAATACATAATATCCATAAAACAAAGAAAGGCTACTAATAAAAAAAAATGGAATCTCGAAAACTTTAAATTTCGCTGCAGGAGTAAAGAATGCAGTGAAATAAACTTTAGGAGAAGGATTAAATAGTGAAATGAAATAAATTAAAGATGTTATTAAACTGGAAGCCTGATCCAGGGAAATGCATTGAAACTGCCACTAGAATTTTTTCAGTGCAAACTGCAAGGGACTAGAAGGAATAAAAGGAACAAATTAACCAAGAAACAACAGAGGAAAATATCCTAATGCTTAAGAAAGACATACAAGGGCTTTTACTGGACAAGAAGGAGTAACAGCAAACATCCTCTACCATAATGAAAGTGATATTTTGCTACACATGGAAAATATATTCAGAAAACTGAATAAATAGAAGACCTTATCAGCAAACATCAGGGAAATGTCAGAACAGTTTCAAAGTGTTTATTGGTATTACCAGAATCTAAGAAAAAAAAAAAAAAAACAGAGCAGTAACTTCCATAAGGGGTACCAAAAATATAACACTAAATAATTATGCAAATATAACATAAAAGACAAAAACAAACAATCAAGAGAAAAACAAATATAAATACCTTCCTGACAATAGACTATGTAAATTTCTGTGTAAAATAGGATAATCACTCCACAAGGAAAAAAAAACAAAAAACGAATTACCAGAAACAAAACAAAACAAAACCCAATGGAACAAAACACTTGGAGAGAAAGTAGAATTGAGAGTAATAACAAATATAAAATAGAACTACAAATTAGTGATCACAGTAAGTGGGTATTGGTGAAATCCTCTAAAGTCAGAGGTTCTCATTTCGTTAAAGAATACACACTTGCAACAGGTGTCACTCTGTGCTTTTTAAATGAGGCATACCAAAAACAAATGAGTCAAAAGATTTTAAGATGATAGCACAGGAAAATGTAGGTATGAACAATGTTCACAAAGTGATTAATTGTGGGAATATTCATATTAATATATGAAAATCACTTAGCAGAATATACAAAAGGAATCCAGATTCCATTCACAATTGAGTGAAGACACTAAGAGATTGTATAAGATTCTTAAGAATTGTGCAGTCCCTGTTCCTGTGAGGAATTAACGAAATCTTCACTGAAGCACACAAGACAAGATTTGAGTAGATGATGATACTTATGGTACTGCTTATTGGGAGGATTAAATATATTGCCTTCCTAATGTACTGTATAACTTCAAATGTGCTCTCTAACAAAAGTCTTTAGTGGACATATCAATATGCTAATTCTTAATCTTATGTTGGAAACTGTGACCAAAAAGTAGATGCATGTTGTCTCCCAGATCAAAATGTACTATAATATTACCCAAAAGATAGGCTTGTGTTTGCTCAGACTCTAAATGTTCGTTTTTATTCTTTTGTTTTGTTTGACTCTATTTGAGTTCCCAAAGACAGATTCTGAGACAGTTTAGCTTGCAAGTTGTTTATTTAATACCCCGGAGTTGAGCACTTGAGGAAGACGGCAGAATGAAGGAGCATTGGACAGAAGGAAATGGTGAAAGTGATACGAGCCCGACAATCGCCTCAGTCCACACCATGGAAAGTTCTGGAGACTGAGGGCTCTTCATAGTTGTCCTGACTTGTGTAGTAATGGTCTTTATCCTCTCAGTGGATAGGCTTTTGGTGCAGACTCCCCAGATGGGCCATGCCCTTGGGTGCTGCTGTCCTCTGTAGCTGAGGCAGCCTCCAAGGGCTGACATCTGATATTGTCTCCCTGCAGCTGGACGAATACTTCCTTCACACAGTATCTGGAAGGCACAGTATAGTGTCCTCACAGAATGTTAGTCACATATTTGCCAAAATTGTACTATGTCCTTTCTTCTCCACTAGAAAGCATAAAAGACTTGTGCCCTATGAAGATTTTGTTCAAAATGTCTCTCCTTACTAGTGACTTAGGATGCTCATAGCTCATGTTGTGGTAACAACAAGCAATGTGCAGTCCCTATTATGAAAACCACTGCAGTCTCAATTTTTAAATTGCTTCATTCTATTTATAAAATATACATAAGTTCAGTGAAGAAGATCAGCATAGAAGGACAGAAAAGTCGTCACAAAAAAGTAAAAATTCTTCCTATATACATTAATGGGAACGTTTTTCTGGAGTAGTTTCATCCATTCATCATATTTTCCTATAATACAGTTAGTCAACAATACAGGAAAGTATTATTTGATGTTAATAAATAGATAAAATGTTTTCAACTTCTGTCCTGCATGTAGTATAAAGAAGTATGATTTATTTCATTAGTTCTTGTGTCAGGAATTGATTCTGCTGTTACAAATTTACAAATCAATAATTTGTTTAGGTGTTTGCACCTAAGTCATATTATTATTTTATTTAAACTGGGAATGACCATTCTGTCCTTCTTCTTTTCTTTTTAAGATTTTATTTATTTCTTCATGAGAGGCACACACACAGAGAGGCAGAGACATAGGCAGAGGGAGAAGCAGGCTCCCTGCAGGGAGCCTGATGGGGGACTTGCTCCCAGGACCTCGGAATGCTGCCTTGAGCCAAAGGCAGATGCTCAACCACTGAGCCACCCAGGTGCCCCTGTCCCTTTTCTTATTTAAGTGGCAAGCTCAGGAATGAGTTCATTTTATATCTTAGAACTAAAGCATGCAAAATAGACTCATGCCCAACCAGAAAACAGAAAAACTATTCACGATCAAGGTGAGAGCCAAACAGAAGTATCATCACCTGCAGCCCGTTGGCTAAATAAAGTCTGTTCTAATCTTATGAAAATTGTCTATCTTTGGACTACCCATGTATTATTAATGAAGCCTAATGATTGTCACTGTGCTAAAATTGAAGCTTCGTTGTATGGTTTTATGCATTACTTTTTCTTCGAAAACAGCAGAAGAGGAAAGAAAAAAAATCCCAATTCCTTTTAAAAAAGATTTATTTATTTCAAAGAGAGAGAGAGAGAGAGAGAGAAAGCAGGGGGAGAGGCAGAGGGACAAGGAGAGGGACAAGGAGAGAATCCCAAGCAGATCTGCTGAGTGTTGAAGGCCACACGGGGTGGATCACACAACCCATGAGATCATGACCTGAACTGAAATCACAAGTCAGATGCTTAACTGACTGAGCTACCCAGGCATCCTCCCTACCCCCCACAATTTCCATTTCCTTTTCATTCTGACAATGCATGATTTAAAACTCCTTTTTCTCTGTTCCTACTGTTATTCCTCACATCTGGTTTGTATTAAACAACTCTAGGTCCCTGGCCTCTAACTTTTTTGACAGAAATCTGATAGCTCATTCTTCTCTGAATTCTCCATTTATAGCAAGTAAAGAAAAATAGCCAACTTCCCCTAACATTTTAGCAGTCTTTACTCTTCTTTCCACTGAAAAGTCACCTTGTTCCCGATGTTTACTTAAATGAACTATCGCATAGTTATCCAACTGTCATGGTCAAGAGTCCTGATGTCATAGTTCTTCCTATAGCAGGCATATAAAAAGGAGCAGGATATAAACAACTTCATAATGAAACATGAAGCTCCAACTGAGATAAAAGAAATCCTATCTTAAAGAAGACAAAATAAATAATAGGATTTTTCTATTTGTTTCCACAAGTGATCTATGAGTTTACATACATGGTTGGTGATTATAGTTACTGTGTGTAATCTATTTGTCCTAATGGAAGTAATTTGAGTTGATGAAAAGGGGAAGGTTCTACTTTGATAATGATGAGATGTAGTTTAGAAATTACATTTGTTTTCAGAAACTGAGTTGATTCTGAGCCTTTCTGATAACAAGTGGTTGCTAACTTGTTTGCTGAAACCCATTGAATGGAAGTGCTTTAAAAGTGGGGTCAAATCACTGCATGCAGGTTAATGTTGTGGTTTTGGCAGCGGTGTAGGAAAATTAAGGCAGCCAATGTGTTCCTGTGATTTCTCCATGAATACAGGAAACCGGCTCCTGGCCATCGTGGTTTCACTTGAACTGTTCATATCACACAATTTCCCAGGCTCTCCCTCCTCACCAGGAATCCAAGGATTGATGTCCTTGCTTATTTTGGCTCACTTGAGATTTTATCCCACAAGAAGGATTGAGGCCTCTAATTTTATGATTATCAAGGGCTCTGGGCTGCTTTTTAACTCCCCTCTCCACTCATTTTATTCTTCATGTCTCTTTTACACATTTCCCTCCTATTTATCTCATGTATCTTCATAATGTGGGCACATTTAGTTTCTCAGAAACAGTGAGATAAACAGTGTTTACCAGTGGTTGGATCTCATCACAGAGCACAAATATGGCAAGGGCTTAGTTCTGGCTTAGGCTTTACCGCTAACCTGTGTCATTGTGGTCAGGACCCTTAAAGCTTTGGCACCCAAGTGGGGTGCACCACAAAAAGCAACATATGAGCCTTATAGACTCTTGTCTGAAGCATAGACTAACTAATGCATATGCTTTTTGTGTTTTCTTTGTGCTTAGCATTTTAATGAAATGGAATAAATAGGAACGCTCTTTATTTTATCATACACTAGGAACTGTGAGCTTTATTTTTAATCCAGTACTTTGAGGGCAGCATTTATAATAGTTATCATAAAGCTCTTTGCTTTTGTAAGACCACAGGCAAATAATAATGTGACTGAGATAAGTTAGCCCTTAACCTTTTATCTCTTTCCGTCTTTAAGATTTCATACTTCATATTAGTTCATTTCCCAGGGAACATAGTTCATGAAAAAGGGGCAATTGCCATGAATTTAATAAGGGATTTAAGAAATATATCAGTGGAAATGAAGAGGGGAAGGTGAATAATTCTAGGGCTAGCTGCTCCTCTCCATAGACTAGAAGGAGAGTGAGAACCATCAAGTGGTTGCACAGGATAGGTGGCCTTTAGCAGAATTACACTAGCATTGGCAACCAGCTGCCTTGCAGGAACTGAGCTGGGGAGATAAGCTCCCCAAAGGTTTTCTCCTCCCACCCTTTGGTCTGTAACCAGGAGCTCACTGTTCAAACATAACCAGACTACAAAATGCGAGAGTCTGGTGCTTGTTCATAGAAAACATCCTCATCATACACAGAACATGGTTTAGATGATTAGAGAGGGGACATGAAGGGACAAATGAGTAGTGGTCAATACATCTGTAAATTGAAGCTTTTAATCCTGAAGATCTCAAAGTTCCTTTCTCCTCTGTAATTCTACCTGTTTTCCTATGTAGCTATGTGCTGCACCTCACATATGTTTATGCAGTTTCTTATATGGTCTTCTTTTAGCATATTAATTATGATTTACCATTTCCATAATGCTTTATTGAAAAACTGTTTTGAAGTTTTTGTGTTCTTTGCAATTTTTTTTGTTTTTAATATGGATATCTCCCATGTAAATGAGAATACACAATACACAAACACTAACCCTGTAAGTTTGGATTAAGGATTGTTCAACTTTTTCTTTATGGTTAGAGAATAAACTGAGGATCTGATTCATTGTCCCATAGAATTGTTAAGATTGAAGCATTGTTATTTTATTTGACTCTATAAATCTGTACTGCAGGAATGAGTTTAAATTCTGGGAAAGACTGTACGGGTAAGTTATATATCTGAGAATTGGAGATGAATTCAACTTTTGAAAAACATTCCTTCCTGTTCTGTAGATTTGTCTCTGGATACAGACACACACACACACACATATGCTTATATTTATATTCATATGTGTATATATTTAAATGCATAAATATATATATTTATAAATATATATTACATATTTATGTTTATGTGTTTATCTATATAAAACAATGAGCCATGGACTCTTTGTTTTCTGATTAGTAGAAGTAGCAAATAGAGATTTTCTTACATGGTATTTATGAGAACATTTTGCTAGATTGCTGTCTGATGGGAATGGAAAAATTAAGCAATTGCATTTTTGATTATTGTAGGATATTCCACTGGACATGTTGCATATGGAGAGAATATACACTTAAGGAAAGGGCAGAAACAAAATGCTTAACTATATAGGGATTTCTATGCCATAGCAAACCAATTATTCACTCAGCTTTAATTTATGCCCAATATAGCTGTTACTCTCAACTCAGAAATTCCAGTACAACCGCAGTCCAATGAAGACATGGTGGGAACTTTCACTGAAATGTTTGTGATTTGTTTCTGTTGGACCTGGTTATGAAGGCCCATTAACTCTGTGGCTATGTGTTCTATCAGGTTTTTCTACTTTGTGATTCAGGAAATTTCCCCCTTCAAAATGCCTCCATTTGTATTGTTTTGTCAGATCCTGCTGGGAGATTTTCATACACCCAAAATGGCAGTTGTTAGGATTAATTTTCAACATTAACCTAAACAAGTTTGGGAGCTGTAGCTAGAAATTTTCACTTTGTTCAAAAGAATATGGTATTGGAGGCAAATCTAACTTTATGAGACACCCTCTTAAAATTGGAGTTTCCACTTTTAACAATAGTCAGTTTTTCCTAATTACAAGTTAAACCAGTTGTAAAAAAAAAATGCAAATATGAACCCCAAGTCTCAACCATGGTTCCTCAAACACCAAAGTAAAATTGCATTGACTTCTTGTTTGTTTTTTTTCCTATAAGGTGAACTCGTGTTTTTTGATCATTGAGAACTGAATTAGTCTAGAATTATTGAAATATTTGATTGAATTAAAATTATTTCATTATTTTGACAGATGTGTCATGAATTTTAAATGACAGCATTTTCTTTCAGTTCATCACATGTACTCAATCCTTAATTTCATAACTGCCACACAGTAAAAAAGTAAGTAGATATTTAGTGAAAAGATGACAATAAGTGACAAAAAATGAATGAATTTGGCTAAAAATGATTTTCTTTATATTTCTTTTTTCTAATTATCAAAAAAATTAATGCTAAGAAAAAATACTACACAAAGCTAAGACACTGGAATAAGCATTTAAATTAAGCAGCTTTGTATGATTTAGAAAACGTCCTACACATTTATATATAACTGTATGTTTCATAAATATACCTTATGATTTAAGTTAAACATCAGATTTGGTCTTTGTTTTCTACTGGTGCTAAAAAATAATGGATATAATTAGTTTTGACCCAACTTGATCATTTTATTAATGAAACTGATTTACTCATAAAAGAATGAATAAATATGCATATATTTCTTTTTTTGATTATTTTCCCCAGAATAAATGCAGAGGTGTAGAATTTAATTTGAACTCAGAATTTTTTCCTTTGTCATATCTACTGTTTTGGTTAATAATAAGTTGATTTTGTTTCTATTTCTCCAGGGGTTCTCCTCTTTTACTGGGATAGAATTTGATTGGATAATATATGAAAAGTTAAGATATCTAAAACTAACCATGGCAAAAAGATCAATTTCCAGTATAATTATAATTACCAGAATTATGTTTTTCTCATTTATGTGTTCTTCTGTCATGTTTTCCTTTAAATTTTGATTAGTTAAGTACCATTTCTAACATTATCTTTTGACAGGATGAACAACAAAGTGTCTCATAGAGGGGGAAAATTCCAAATAAGCAAGTCTGTACTATATTTTTACTCTTATAAGAAATAATTACCTGAAAATAATAAAATAATATCCAATGAATACTGCTTTTTCATGATTATGACAAAGTGTTTTACCAGGTAAAGGCTAAAAATTCTGTAGTATAGTACAGACTGCAAATATTAATCAAATAAACCACAAAAATAGGACTGCTCCATGAGGATTTTCATATCACTTAGTGATACATTATGTCTATCTTTTGAACATGAAAATGACTATTTGTATGTAAAACATTTTCAGTAAAGTCAATAATGAACCAAAAATACAACTTTTCCAAACCTATAATTTTAATGAATTACTTGATTTGAACTTTATACGTAGATATAGTGGTATATTTTTCTAAAACTGGTAGCCAGTTAAATACTATTAAAAAAAAAAAAGCTAGAACATAAAAAAAAAGTTTCCACCTTTTAGGAAAAACAAGACTTGGGTCATTAGACTTTAATAGCTTTTAATGTCTTGGGACATTGAAACAATTACCACTTGGAGAAGATGATTTAGCTAGCTGTGAAAGCAATTCAGGAGTGGCTAAATAGTTACAAATGTTTTTCAGATTTGGTCCGTGAGTTTAATGGCCATCTCTGGACAGATGATCAGCCTTGATATTGGAATTGCTCTGCATGGTATGAGGCTTGTCCTAGAAAAGCAAGCAAAATCTTTTGGTACTCTTACCAAATGTAGAAATATTTAACATTGTCCCTTTGGATTTGGTCTGTGAGTTTAATGTCTGTCTCTGGACAGATGATCAGCCTTGATATTGGAATTGCTTTGCATGGTATGAGGCTTGTCATAGAAAAGCAGGCAAGATTTTTGGGCATTCTTACCAAATGTAGAAATGTTTGACAATGTGCCCTTCCATCCTCTCACATGAGCACATATTCAAAATATAGGAAAGCTCAGAAGCACAATTTCAGTTAGGTTGATGAATGTGATTCTAAATCCTTAAAAAGCTAGTTTCAGCGTGTGCCCTTGGTATATGAATCTCTCCAAAGGATAATCATTCTAGTTCAGTCAAAATCTGACATCTGGTGTATTTTTTGGAGGGAACATTTCCTGAACATTCTGAGCCTCCTTCCAGTGTGGTATCAACATACTACTTTGCCCCAAAAGTGGATAATGCAGTAGCTTTCAATCAATTTCTGTTTGCCATTGAAAATCATGTATTTCTTACATGTTATATATAGCTAATCCCCCAGAATATTTTCTTAAGATAAATAATCAGATGCTAGAGATTAAAGGAACACTGGAAATCATCAAAAGATCCTCCCCCAAGGGGCTTGAAAAATATCAGAAAGGGAGACAGAACATGAAAGACTCCTAACTCTGGGAAACGAAATAGGGGTGGAGGAAGGTGAGGTGGGCGGGGGTGGGGGTGACTGGGTGACGGGCACTGAGGTGGGCATTGACGGAATGAGCACTGGGTGTTATTCTATATGTTGGCAAATTGAACACCAATAAAAAATAAATTTATATAAAAAAAAAAAAAGCTAATGAGTGCATCAGTGCCCCGGATTGGAGGCTGCTGCAGTGGCCAGGTCCACATCACAAAGCTAAACTTATCAGTCTGCACTTAAGGGGAAACATCTGTTAAGGAAACTAAGCCACATCAATCATAATCTACCAACTCAGAATTAGTTAGTTTAGCCTTACCCTAGAAAATAGGACCTTGCTATCACTATAAGGAAATCTTAACATCCTAGCCAATCATGCCCTGTTTCTGCATTATCTCTCCTAAACATTCTAGAATTTGGTCTTGCCCAAAATCTTCAGGAGGAGTGTGCCATTATTTGTGAGGAACTGTACTCCCCCCAATCCATGGGTTGTTTTCCCTTAAATAAAGGACATCAAACTCATTACTCAGTTGTTTTGGTTTTGTCATTGGATAGTTTTCCCAACCAGATAGGACCTTAAAGACAGCTATTAAAGATTTTGGAGCTGGCTCCTAAATGCAAGCAAATCTACCCACAGAGCCCTATTGGTTGGCGCCTCCTTGGCCCTTCTCCTGGATCTCTGGTAAACTTCTCTCTTATTTTGCATTCTGAGCTCTTCAAGTTTTGTTTATCTTAATCATCCTGGGTGGGAAATTGGGGTGTGTGAGACCCTAGATTTTCACAGTGAGACCTTGAAGGCCACAGAGGAATTAAAACTCTTTGGGTCTATTAGTACATATGTGTCATGCCACACTGGAAAATTTACTATGAGGAATAATAATAGACTTCTAGAAATTACAAAATGTATTTATTTATACATTTGCCCACCCACAGAATGCTGGTATAAAAGACAATTCACAATTGCTTACTTTAGTGATTCTAAAGGTTAAAAATTCTAATCAAGGTGTGCCTGGGTGGCTCACTCAGTTAAGCGTCAGTATCAGACTATTGGTTTTGGTCCAGGTCATGATCCCCAGGTCCTGGTATCAAACCTTACATCAGGCTTCCTGCCACAGTGGGGAGTCTGCTCCTCCCCTCTACTCATGGTCTTTCTGGCATTCTCTCTCAAATAAATAAAATAAAATCTTCAAAAAATAAAAGAATGAAAAAAGAACTCTAATCAATACATGTGATTAAAACTATTTAGAAATAATAAGGGTGAAAGGAAACAACAGCATACGAAAAGTAGGAAGGAAAGTAAAATCATTGTTTTGGAATGAGAGAAGGAAAAATATAGGACAAAATCTGAATGGATATCAAAAAAGTTGTAGGAATTTTATGGAAAAAGAATCTTGGCAAAGGGATTTTATGTGAGGCCAAGCTGAGATTGAATGGATTTCCTGGATTTAATTATTTCTTTTTAAAAAGAATGAATATTGAAGGGACACCGGTATAGAATTAGAATTTGGTTTTGGAGAATAGGGTCTCCAAATCACCTGTCTCCACCAAATTACCTAGAAAACCTTCCAATCATCCTGAAAATCTATGAATTCGGCCTGAGAATTAAAGAGAGAACACCTGGAATGCAACAGTGAGAAGAGTTCGCGCTTCTATCAAGGTAGGAAGACGGGGAAAAAGAAATAAAGAAACAAAGGCCTCCAAGGGGGAGGGGCCCCGCGAGGAGCCGGGCTGAGGCCGGGGCGAGTGTCCCCAGGACAGGAGAGCCCCGTCCCGGAGGAGCAGGAGCTGCACCGACCTTCCCGGGCAGAAAGGGGCTCGCGGGGAGTTGGAGCAGGACCCAGGAGGGCGGGGATGCCCTCGGGCTCCCGGGGACACTGACAGACACCTGCGCCCCGGGAGAGTGCACCGAGCTCCCTAAGGGCTGCAGCGCACGGCGGGACCCGGAGCAGCTCGGGGGGTTTGGGGGCAGCTCCGCGGAGGGGGCTGCGGGGCGGGAGCGCGAATCCACCAGCGCAGGCCCCGGAGCACAGGGCGCCGGGACACAGCCCAGGATCCCGCCTCCCCCGGGACAGGCAGAGGCCGGGAGGGCCCAGGACAGCGAGGACGCTCCTGCCCCAGCTGAGCAGATCAGCGGCCCCGCCCGGAGCCTCCAGGCCCTGCAGACAGAGAGCTCCGGAGTTCCTGCGGGGGCTGACTCCAGGGCTCCAGAGCTGCCCCGCCACTGGGGCTGTTCCTCCTGCGGGCTCACGGGGTAAACAACCCCCACTGAGCCCTGCACCAGGCAGGGGCACAGCAGCTCCCCCAACTGCTAACACCTGAAAATCAGCACAACAGGCCCCTCCCCCAGAACACCAGCTAGACTGACAACTTCCAGGAGAAGCCAAGGGACTTAAAGTACACAGAATCAGAAGATACTCCCCGGTGGTTCTTTTTTTTGTTTTGTTTTGTTTTGTTTTGTTTTGCTTTTTGATTTGTTTCCTTCCCCCACCCCCTTTTTTTTTCTCCTTTCTTTTTCTTCTCTCTTTTTTTTTTTTCGTTTTTTTTTCTTCCCTTTTTTTTCTCTTTCTCTTTTCTTTCCTTCTTTCTCTCCTCTCTTTTTCTCTTTTTCCCAATACAACTTGCTTTTGGCCACTCTGCACGGAGCAAAATGACTAGAAGGAAAACCTCACCTCAAAAGAAAGAATCAGAAACAGTCCTCTCTCCCACAGAGTTACAAAATCTGGATTACAATTCAATGTCAGAAAGCCAATTCAGAAGCACTATTATACAGCTACTGGTGGCTCTAGAAAAAAGTATAAAGGACTCAAGAGACTTCATGACTGCAGAATTTAGAGCTAATCAGGCAGAAATTAAAAATCAATTGAATGAGATGCAATCCAAACTAGAAGTCCTAACGACGAGGGTTAATGAAGTGGAAGAACGAGTGAGTGACATAGAAGACAAGTTGATAGCAAAGAGGGAAACTGAGGAAAAAAAGACAAACAATTAAAAGACCATGAGGATAGTTTAAGGGAAATAAACGACAGCCTGAGAAAGAAAAACCTACGTTTAATTGTGGTTCCCGAGGGCGCCGAAAGGGACAGAGGGCCAGAATATGTATTTGAACAAATTCTAGCTGAAAACTTTCCTAATCTGGGAAGGGAAACAGGCATTCAGATCCAGGAAATAGAGAGATCCCCCACTAAAATCAATAAAAACCGTTCAACACCTCGACATTTAATAGTGAAGCTTGCAAATTCCAAAGATAAAGAGAAGATCCTTAAAGCAGCAAGAGACAAGAAATCCCTGACTTTTATGGGGAGGAGTATTAGGGTAACAGCAGACCTCTCCACAGAGACCTGGCAGGCCAGAAAGGGCTGGCAGGATATATTCAGGGTCCTAAATGAGAAGAACATGCAACCAAGAATCCTTTATCCAGCAAGGCTCTCATTCAAAATGGAAGGAGAGATAAAGAGCTTCCAAGACAGGCAGGAACTGAAAGAATATGTGACCTCCAAACCAGCTCTGCAAGACATTTTAAGGGGGACTCTTAAAATTCCCCTTTAAGAAGAAGTTCAGTGGAACAGTCCACAAAAACAAGGACTGAATAGATATCATGATGACACTAAACTCATATCTCTCAATAGTAACTCTGAATGTGAACGGGCTTAATGACCCCATCAAAAGGCGCAGGGTTTCAGACTGGATAAAAAAGCAGGACCCATCTATTTGCTGTCTACAAGAGACTCATTTTAGACAGAAGGACACCTACAGCCTGAAAATAAAAGGTTGGAGAACCATTTACCATTCGAATGGTCCTCAAAAGAAAGCAGGGGTAGCCATCCTTATATCAGATAAACTAAAATTTACCCCAAAGACTGTAGTGAGAGATGAAGAGGGACACTATATCATACTTAAAGGATCTATTCAACAAGAGGACTTAACAATCCTCAATATATATGCCCCGAATGTGGGAGCTGCCAAATATATCAATCATTAACCAAAGTGAAGAAATACTTAGATAATAATACACTTATACTTGGTGACTTCAATCTAGCTCTTTCTATACTCGATAGGTCTTCTAAGCACAACATCTCCAAAGAAACGAGAGCTTTAAATGATACACTGGACCAGATGGATTTCACAGATATCTACAGAACTTTACATCCAAACTCAACTGAATACACATTCTTCTCAAGTGCACATGGAACTTTCTCCAGAATAGACCACATATTGGGTCACAAATCGGGTCTGAACCGATACCAAAAGATTGGGATTGTCCCCTGCATATTCTCAGACCATAATGCCTTGAAATTAGAACTAAATCACAACAAGAAGTTTGGAAGGACCTCAAACACGTGGAGGTTAAGGACCATCCTGCTAAAAGATAAAAGGGTCAACCAGGAAATTAAGGAAGAATTAAAAAGATTCATGGAAACTAATGAGAATGAAGATACAACCGTTCAAAATCTTTGGGATGCAGCAAAAGCAGTCCTAAGGGGGAAATACATCGCAATACAAGCATCCATCCAAAAACTGGAAAGAACTCAAATACAAAAGCTAACCTTACACATAAAGGAGCTAGAGAAAAAACAGCAAATAGATCCTACACCCAAGAGAAGAAGGGAGCTAATAAAGATTTGAGCAGAACTCAACGAAATCGAGACCAGAAGAACTGTGGAACAGATCAACAGAACCAGGAGTTGGTTCTTTGAAAGAATTAACAAGATAGATAAACCATTAGCCAGCCTTATTAAAAAGAAGAGAGAGAAGACTCAAATTAATAAAATCATGAATGAGAAAGGAGAGATCACTACCAACACGAAGGAAATACAAACGATTTTAAAAACATATTATGAACAGCTATACGCCAATAAATTAGGCAATCTAGAAGAAATGGACACATTCCTGGAAAGCCACAAACTACCAAAACTGGAACAGGAAGAAATAGAAAACCTGAACAGGCCAACAACCACGGAGGAAATTGAAGCAGTCATCAAAAACCTCCCAAGACACAAGAGTCCAGGGCCAGATGGCTTCCCAGGGGAATTCTATCAAACGTTTAAAGAAGAAACCATACCTATTCTCCTAAAGCTGTTTGGAAAGATAGAAAGAGATGGAGTACTTCCAAATTTGTTCTATGAGGCCAGCATCACCTTAATTCCAAAACCAGACAAAGACCCCACCAAAAAGGAGAATTACAGACCAATATCCCTGATGAACATGGATGCAAAAATTCTCAACAAGATACTAGCCAATAGGATCCAACAGTACATTAAGAAAATTATTCACCATGACCAAGTAGGATTTATCCCTGGAACACAAGGCTGGTTCAACACCCGTAAAACAATCAATGTGATTCATCATATCAGCAAGAGAAAAACCAAGAACCATATGATCCTCTCATTGGATGCAGAGAAAGCATTTGACAAAATACAGCACCCATTCCTGATCAAAACTCTTCAGAGTGTAGGGATAGAGGGAACATTCCTCGACATCTTAAAAGCCATCTATGAAAAGCCCACAGCAAATATCATTCTCAATGGGGAAGCACTGGGAGCCTTTCCCCTAAGATCAGGAACAAGACAGGGATGTCCACTCTCACCACTGCTGTTCAACATAGTACTGGAAGTCCTAGCCTCAGCAATCAGACAACAAAAAGACATTAAAGGCATTCAAATTGGCAAAGAAGAAGTCAAACTCTCCCTCTTCTCCGATGACATGATACTCTACATAGAAAACCCAAAAGTCTCCACCCCAAGATTGCTGGAACTCATACAGCAATTCGGTAGCGTGGCAGGATACAAAATCAATGCCCAGAAGTCAGTGGCATTTCTATACACTAACAATGAGACTGAAGAAAGAGAAATTAAGGAGTCAATCCCATTTACAATTGCACCCAAAAGCATAAGATACCTAGGAATAAACCTCACCAAAGATGTAAAGGATCTATACCCTCAAAACTATAGAACACTTCTGAAAGAAATTGAGGAAGACACAAAGAGATGGAAAAATATTCCATGCTCATGGATTGGCAGAATTAATATTGTGAAAATGTCAATGTTACCCAGGGCAATATACACGTTTAATGCAATCCTTATCAAAATACCATGGACTTTCTTCAGAGAGTTAGAACAAATTATTTTAAGATTTGTGTGGAATCAGAAAAGACCCCGAATAGCCAGGGGAATTTTAAAAAAGAAAACCATATCTGGGGGCATCACAATGCCAGATTTCAGGTTGTACTACAAAGCTGTGGTCATCAAGACAGTGTGGTACTGGCACAAAAACAGACACATAGAACAGTGGAACAGAATAGAGAATCCAGAAGTGGACCCTGAACTTTATGGGCAACTAATATTCGATAAAGGAGGAAAGACTATCCATTGGAAGAAAGACAGTCTCTTCAATAAATGGTGCTGGGAAAATTGGACATCCACATGCAGAAGAATGAAACTAGACCACTCTCTTTCACCATACACAAAGATAAACTCAAAATGGATGAAAGATCTAAATGTGAGACAAGATTCCATCAAAATCCTAGAGAAGAACACAGGCAACACCCTTTTTGAACTCGGCCATAGTAACTTCTTGCAAGATACATCCACGAAGGCAAAAGAAACAAAAGCAAAAATGAACTATTGGGACTTCATCAAGATAAGAAGCTTTTGCACAGCAAAGGATACAGTCAACAAAACTCAAAGACAACCTACAGAATGGGAGAAGATATTTGCAAATGACATATCAGATAAAGGGCTAGTTTCCAAGATCTATAAAGAACTTATTAAACTCAACACCAAAGAAACAAACAATCCAATCATGAAATGGGCAAAAGACATGAACAGAAATCTCACAGAGGAAGACATAGACATGGCCAACATGCACATGAGAAAATGCTCTGCATCACTTGCCATCAGGGAAATACAAATCAAAACCACAATGAGATACCACCTCACACCAGTGAGAATGGGGCAAATTAACAAGGCAGGAAACAACAAATGTTGGAGGGGATGCGGAGAAAAGGGAACCCTCTTACACTGTTGGTGGGAATGTGAACTGGTGCAGCCACTCTGGAAAACTGTGTGGAGGTTCCTCAAACAGTTAAAAATATACCTGCCCTACGACCCAGCAATTGCACTATTGGGGATTTACCCCAAAGATACAGATGCAGTGAAACGCCGGGACACCTGCACCCCGATGTTTCTAGCAGCAATGGCCACGATAGCCAAACTGTGGAAGGAGCCTCGGTGTCCAACGAAAGATGAATGGATAAAGAAGATGTGGTTTATGTATACAATGGAATATTACTCAGCTATTAGAAATGACAAATACCCACCATTTGCTTCAACGTGGATGGAACTGGAGGGTATTATGCTGAGTGAAGTAAGTCAGTCGGAGAAGGACAAACATTATATGTTCTCATTCATTTGGGGAATATAAATAATAGTGAAAGGGAATATAAGGGAAGGGGGAAGAAATGTGTGGGAAATATCAGAAAGGGAGACAGAACGTAAAGACTGCTAACTCTGGGAAACGAAGTAGGGCTGTTGGAAGGGGAGGAGGGCGGGGGGTGGGAGTGAATGGGTGATGGGCACTGGGGGTTATTCTGTATGTTAGTAAATTGAACACCAATAAAAAAAAAAAAAAGTGAAAAAAAAAAAAAAGAATTTGGTTTTGTCAGGTAGCCCCGGTGGCGCAGTGGTTTAGCGCCGCCTGCAGCCCAGGGCGTGATCCTGGAGACCCTGGATGAGTCCCATGTCAGGCTCTCTGCATGCCTCTGTCTTTGCCTCTCTCTCTCTCTGCATCTCTATGAATAAATAAATAAAAAATCTTTAAAAATTAAAAAAAAAAAGAATTTGGTTTTGTCTGTGTCAAAAAGACAAATTTTTCTTAGATTGTTGGTCTCCCCTTCATATGAAATTGCAAACAAAGGTTTTTTCTTTAACTTTTAAGTACTGTGCCTGGACACCAATACCAAAATAATGTAGTATGCTTCATGTTGGCTTTCTCACATCTTTGGTTACTGGGAAAACCCAGCCTTCTCAATATTAAAAAAGCACAGTTTTGTTCAGAGGCATGTAGCCTTCTGTATTTGTCTCTAATATCTCTTGTCACTTTGGAACCTGCATCCTGTGAAAGCCAAAACAATGTTTCATTGACTTGTACCCTCAAACCCATCTTCCAGCAAATACACTAATAACATTGGAAGATGAAATTTAGGTCAGAAAGGAAAACAAAAAACAAATGTGTATTTGTAAAAGGTGTTTAAATGTAAGAAAAAAAATAGCCAAGACCTGTACCAGTCTTGAGTTATTTGTTTTTGGGCCTGTGGCAATAGTAGTGTACTGTCCTCTATACATTGGGACAGAATATTTCTGGGGCCCCAATTCAGACAGTGGAGGAACTGACCCTCAGAGTTGGTACTCTGAGGATTGGTATCCTGAAGCTGATATAGGATAAAGAAACCTGAAGGAAAACCAGGAATAGGAATATTCTTCAGGGATAACAGCAGATTTGTGGAACCCTCCATCTTCCTTGGGCTACATCTAATTTCTGGCCCTAGCAGTGGGTGGTGGGAGAAGACAGGGTGACCCCTTGGAGCTGATGAGAACAGCACTTCCTCCCTGCTTTGGCTCCCAGTATTGCTGTAACTTTCAGATATAACTTGAGGATGCAAGAGCACATTTTCTTCCTTAGGGGGCATTTGGTAGGCCAATCAAAATTTTCAGATATTTATGTGGCACTTTGTCAGGATTAAATCTTATGGACTGAGTAAGCAAACCAGAGATACTGTTGATACTGTTGAAAGTTTGTAATAGTTTTGAGGAAATGGCTTTGTTCAGAAACACAAAGAAGTAAAGTTTCTGAGCTTTAAACATAGAGACATTGAATTGATTGGGTTTTCTTGCTTGCTTCCTTGCTTGCTTTTTATACTACAAGGTAGTAAATGGCACCTACTAGTTCTATGTTGTTATGAAGTATCTTGAAATTTCCCATTCCAGAATGACTTATTAATAATTTCGATATAATGAAACACACAATAAGGTGTCTTGGATTTGTTACCATGTGTATGTATGTGAATGTGTTCTCTTGTAATGAAAAAACAGTCTTTCCTCAAAATTCATTCCAAATTTCCACCTAATTCTTACCTAGCCTTGAAGTGAAAACATTGAAGAAGAGAATTTTAGCAAAAGTACTGCATGCAGGGCAGCCCCGGTAGCTCAGCAGTTTAGCGTGATCTTGGAGACCTGGGATCAAGTCCCACGTCAGGCTCCCTGCATGAAGCCTGCTTCTCCCTCTGCCTGTATCTCTGCCTCTCTCTCTGTGTGTGTCTCTCATGAATAAAAAAATAAAATCTTAAAAAAAAAAAGTACTGCATGCATAGATTTTAAAAAGGGAATGTAGTATATTTTAGTGGTTCAGTTCTCAAATGTTTAAGTTTTAGAAAATGAATGGGGAAATGAACAAGTTAAAAATTCCTCCCCACATTATTATGACAAGAAGTAAAATTTAGCAAAGCTGATAGATGTATGTTGTTATCACCAAATATTAAATACCACAATTACACTGAAAAGGCAGGAGGTATAATGCTTGGTCCATAAAAGAATTGACTGTTATCATTAATGTGATTTCAAAGAGATCTGTCTCCTGGAAACTAAAGTCATTTGAACCCTAAATTGTTACAAAACAATTTTTACATGTCGAAATCCTAAATGCCCAGGATGCCTGGGTGGCTCAGTGGTTAAGCGTCTGCTTTTGGCCCAGGGCATGATTCTGGAGTCCCGGGATCGAGTCCGACATCGGGCTCCCAGCGTGGAGCCTGCTTCTCCCTCTGCCTGTGTCTCTGCCTCTCTCTCTGTCTCTCATGAATAAATAAATAAAAATCCTAAAAGAAAAAAAAGAAATCCTAAATGCCCATGTAGCATTCTATGATAATTTATTCACAAAAATCTTATTTTATTAGAACATCAGACAGTATATAAGCAACTTTGTTAAAGATACCTTCATCATAAAGGAATTTGATGTCAATTATTCAAATCGAAGAAAACAAATACTTAGTTGATTAAAAATTAGAATCTTAATTGAAATTTGATTGGACCTACAGTAATTAAGGGTAGCTTTAAAGGGGTGCCTTCATTGTCAGGAAGATCCCCTATGTAATCCACAGTACTTTTCAAATGTGTAAATACTTTCTAGCCTTGTATGCACATTTATAAAATGCACTTGTAGGTAATATCATATTGTAATGTGTTTATGAGGCATCTTTTAAAGTCATGTTTAAATATTTTCCATGAATGCATCCTTTGAAGAAATAGAGGTTTATGTTTTGGTTCATTTTCAACAACTGAATGCTATTTTAGGACAAATTTATCTGAGACTCTGAAACTCTTATATCTTGTATTTCAATTTATTTATACAATAGATCGAAGTCAAATATTTTCCTTCCTGACTTATTTTATCACTCAGATTCCTGGAAGATCTCACCTATCCTCATGTTTGCAGTCAAAAGCTTAGTCCAGGAGAACATTTGACAAAAAGGTATCATCAGATTAGAAGATCCTTCTGTCCTTGAAATTCATTTTACTCAACATTCTGCCTAAGTATTGCCATTCCTATTATCTCATAAGATTAAAATCAGCATCTCTGAAGGAGACTGCATTATCTTTCCTCCAATGTAATGATATTTCCACCTTTACTCTTTACCCTTATCACAGTGAATAATATCTTGAGGTCATCCGGACTGTTTTTCTTTCTTCACAGATAACATCTAAGCAGTCCTCATCTCTGTAGATTCCAACTTCCTTCCATGTGTCCTTTCTTTTTTGCTTGAACCTTGTAGGTGGCTCACTATTTTTTAACTAGAATCCTGTTTTCTGTATACCTGAAGCTAAGCATTGAGGATCGCTGTTGGAGAAATCACACAGAAACATCCAACTGGATCCATAATTAGTTCATGGTCATCAGCTTTGGACCCCACAGTCTCTATAATCTGTGGCTACTGGTCAACTGTGCCTGTATATGTATGTCAACTATTTCTATCTCCAAATTTCAGGCTTTCTTTGAACATTCATTTTACCATAACCCCAACTCTTCGTTTCTGACTTCACTACCTACTTATAGAGAAAAGAGAAGATATGTGCTAATAATTCTATCATTTTCATGGTACCAAACAAAAAAAAAAAACAAGGTATGTATTTATCCATCCTATTCTCCTTCCTATAAAAAAATCTCTGCTCTTTTTATCATCTAGAATTGATAATTTTATTATCTCCCACCTTCTTAAAGTCCTTATACCCTCAATTCTCGATTTCCTAAATGCTAAGTTTTCCCATTATTTTAAAATTCATTCAAGGCTCTCCCAATAACAAAACAAAACTCCCAAACACTCAGTTTAAAACACTACTCATCCCTTTCCTG
>NW_023331817.1:0-33583 GCF_011100685.1 Canis lupus familiaris | reverse complement strand
AACCTAGCACAACTGTGATTGAAGAAGGCCATTGGAAATCGCTGTATTCAACTCATATACACCGGGAGTTCAAGGGCCCAGTGCTCACACATGCTTTCCCGCAACCTCTCCCAGCCACTACTTAGGATGTTAGCAGCTACTCCTACAGTCAGGCAGCATGCGGGAGGTTCTGCCCTGTCCTCAGCTCTCACAGGGAAGCATGTCTTGAAGCCAGCTGTGTCAACTAGCTGCATTCCTATGGCAGTGAGAAGGTAGCAGTATTCTGAGTCAGGAGGTTCCAAGATTACCAGTCTACTGCACCTGGGGATACCCTCCAGGTCTGCATTGTTACCCTGCGTCTCAGAAGCCTCTGGCAAACGTCTCCGCTGAAGACCTGCGAAAACTCACTCGCGGCATGGCAAGTGTTGGGAACTGTGAGGACTGAGGCTGGAGCTCAACTCTCAGAAGTAAAGACAATGGTTTTGGACAAGAGGCGTTCAGCTACCCCTCTCCCGTATGGAACTTAGTATGTAGCACCAGTGTACCACAGGAATTACTAGGAAATCGCTTGAACTGAGCTTGGAGGCACTAGTCTTGTGTGCCGGGTGATTCCAATTACCCTCTCCCAGCACTTCCGTCAACCAGCGAGCCTAGGCCTTTTAGAAGCCAAGGGTACCAGCAGGCTGGATATGGAGGTACGGCCATAAGCTCAACTCTCAGAAGTGTGTATGCATGGGAGCAATGTCTGCTACCCACTCGGACATGGGAGTTGGAACCTAGCTACACTGTGATTGAAGAAGGCCATTGGAAATCGCTGTATTCAACTCAGATACACGGGAGTTCAGGCCCAGTGCTCACACATGCTTTTCCCGCAACCTCTCCCAGCCACTAACATAGGATGTTAGCAGCTACTCCTACAGTCAGGCAGGATGCGGGAGGGTTCTGCCCTGTCCTCAGCTCTCACAGGGAAGCATGTCTTGAAGCCAGCTGTCAACTAGCTGCATTCCTATGGCAGTGAGAAGGTAGCAGTACTCTGAGTCAGGAGGTTCCAAGATTACCAGTCTACTGCACCTGGAGATACCTCCAGGTCTGCATTGTTAACTTGTACTCAGAAGCCTCTGGCAATCGTCTCTGGTGAAGACGTGTGAAACTCACTCTGCAGGCAGTGTGGAACTGTGAGGGACTGAGGGTGGGCTCAACTCTCAGAAGTAAGATGCTTTTGGACAAGGCGTTCAGCTACCATCTCACATATGGAACTTAGTATGTAGCACCTGTCTACCACAAGAATTACTGGGAAATCGTGAATTGAGCTTGGAGGCACTCGTCTTGTGTGCCGGGAGATTCCAATTACCTCTCCCAGCACTTCCGTCAAACAGCGAGCCTAGGCCTTTTAGAAGCCAAGGGTACCAGCAGGCTGGATGTGGAGGTACAGGCCATAAGCTCAACTCTCAGAAGTGTGTATGCATGGGAGGCAGATGTCTGCTACCCGCTCGTACATGGGATTTGGAACCTAGCTACACTCTGGTTGAGGAAAGCCGTTGGAAATCGCTGTATTCAACTCAGATACACGGGAGTTCAGGCCCAGTGCTCACACATGCTTTTCCCGCAACCTCTCCCAGCCACTAACATTAGGATGTTAGCAGCTACTCCTACAGTCAGGCAGCATGCGGGAGGGTTCTGCCCTGTCCTCAGCTCTCTCAGGGAAGCATGTCTTGAAGCCAGCTAGCTGTCAACTAGCTGCATTCCTATGGCAGTGAGAAGGTAGCAGTATTCTGAGTCAGGAGGTTCCAAGATTACCAGTCTACTGCACCTGGGGATACCCTCCAGGTCTGCATTGTTACCCTGCGTCTCAGAAGCCTCTGGCAAACGTCTCTGCTGAAGACCTGCGAAACTCACTCTGCAGGCAGTGTGGAACTGTGAGGGACTGAGGCTGAGCTCAACTCTCAGAAGTAAGATGGTTTTGGACAAGGCGTTCAGCTACCCTCTCACGTATGGAACTTAGTATGTAGCACCAGTCTACCACAGGAATTACTAGGAAATCGCTGAACTGAGCTTGGAGGCACTAGTCTTGTGTGCCGGGTGATTCCAATTACCTCTCCCAGCACTTCCGTCAAACAGCGAGCCTAGGCCTTTTAGAAGCCAAGGGTACCAGCAGGCTGGATGTGGAGGTACAGGCCATAAGCTCAACTCTCAGAAGTGTGTATGCATGGGAGGCAGATGTCTGCTACCCACTCGGACATGGGAGTTGGAACCTAGCTACACTGTGATTGAAGAAGGCCATTGGAAATCGCTGTATTCAACTCAGATACACGGGAGTTCAGGCCCAGTGCTCACACATGCTTTTCCCGCAACCTCTCCCAGCCACTAACATTAGGATGTTAGCAGCTACTCCTACAGTCAGGCAGGATGCGGGAGGGTTCTGCCCTGTCCTCAGCTCTCACAGGGAAGCATGTCTTGAAGCCAGCTGTCAACTAGCTGCATTCCTATGGCAGTGAGAAGGTAGCAGTACTCTGAGTCAGGAGGTTCCAAGATTACCACTCTACTGCACCTGGAGATACCCTCCAGGTCTGCATTGTTAACTTGTACTCAGAAGCCTCTGGCAATCGTCTCTGGTGAAGACGTGTGAAACTCACTCTGCAGGCAGTGTGGAACTGTGAGGGACTGAGGGTGGGCTCAACTCTCAGAAGTAAGATGCTTTTGGACAAGGCGTTCAGCTACCTTCTCACATATGGAACTTAGTATGTAGCACCTGTCTACCACAAGAATTACTGGGAAATCGTGAATTGAGCTTGGAGGCACTCGTCTTGTGTGCCGGGAGATTCCAATTACCTCTCCCAGCACTTCCGTCAAACAGCGAGCCTAGGCCTTTTAGAAGCCAAGGGTACCAGCAGGCTGGATGTGGAGGTACAGGCCATAAGCTCAACTCTCAGAAGTGTGTATGCATGGGAGGCAGATGTCTGCTACCCGCTCGTACATGGGATTTGGAACCTAGCTACACTCTGGTTGAGGAAAGCCGTTGGAAATCGCTGTATTCAACTCAGATACACGGGAGTTCAGGCCCAGTGCTCACACATGCTTTTCCCGCAACCTCTCCCAGCCACTAACATTAGGATGTTAGCAGCTACTCCTACAGTCAGGCAGCATGCGGGAGGGTTCTGCCCTGTCCTCAGCTCTCTCAGGGAAGCATGTCTTGAAGCCAGCTAGCTGTCAACTAGCTGCATTCCTATGGCAGTGAGAAGGTAGCAGTATTCTGAGTCAGGAGGTTCCAAGATTACCAGTCTACTGCACCTGGGGATACCCTCCAGGTCTGCATTGTTACCCTGCGTCTCAGAAGCCTCTGGCAAACGTCTCTGCTGAAGACCTGCGAAACTCACTCTGCAGGCAGTGTGGAACTGTGAGGGACTGAGGGCTGAGCTCAACTCTCAGAAGTAAGATGGTTTTGGACAAGGCGTTCAGCTACCCTCTCACGTATGGAACTTAGTATGTAGCACCAGTCTACCACAAGGAATTACTAGGAAATCGCTGAACTGAGCTTGGAGGCACTAGTCTTGTGTGCCGGGTGATTCCAATTACCTCTCCCAGCACTTCCGTCAAACAGCGAGCCTAGGCCTTTTAGAAGCCAAGGGTACCAGCAGGCTGGATGTGGAGGTACAGGCCATAAGCTCAACTCTCAGAAGTGTGTATGCATGGGAGGCAGATGTCTGCTACCCACTCGGACATGGGAGTTGGAACCTAGCTACACTGTGATTGAAGAAGGCCATTGGAAATCGCTGTATTCAACTCAGATACACGGGAGTTCAGGCCCAGTGCTCACACATGCTTTTCCCGCAACCTCTCCCAGCCACTAACATAAGGATGTTAGCAGCTACTCCTACAGTCAGGCAGGATGCGGGAGGGTTCTGCCCTGTCCTCAGCTCTCACAGGGAAGCATGTCTTGAAGCCAGCTGTCAACTAGCTGCATTCCTATGGCAGTGAGAAGGTAGCAGTACTCTGAGTCAGGAGGTTCCAAGATTACCACTCTACTGCACCTGGAGATACCCTCCAGGTCTGCATTGTTAACTTGTACTCAGAAGCCTCTGGCAATCGTCTCTGGTGAAGACGTGTGAAACTCACTCTGCAGGCAGTGTGGAAGTGTGAGGGACTGAGGGTGGGCTCAACTCTCAGAAGTAAGATGCTTTTGGACAAGGCGTTCAGCTACCATTCTCACATATGGAACTTAGTATGTAGCACCTGTCTACCACAAGAATTACTGGGAAATCGTGAATTGAGCTTGGAGGCACTCGTCTTGTGTGCCGGGAGATTCCAATTACCTCTCCCAGCACTTCCGTCAAACAGCGAGCCTAGGCCTTTTAGAAGCCAAGGGTACCAGCAGGCTGGATGTGGAGGTACAGGCCATAAGCTCAACTCTCAGAAGTGTGTATGCATGGGAGGCAGATGTCTGCTACCCCGCTCGTACATGGGATTTGGAACCTAGCTACACTCTGGTTGAGGAAAGCCGTTGGAAATCGCTGTATTCAACTCAGATACACGGGAGTTCAGGCCCAGTGCTCACACATGCTTTTCCCGCAACCTCTCCCAGCCACTAACATTAGGATGTTAGCAGCTACTCCTACAGTCAGGCAGCATGCGGGAGGGGTTCTGCCCCTGTCCTCAGCTCTCACAGGGAAGCATGTCTTGAAGCCAGCTGTCAACTAGCTGCATTCCTATGGCAGTGAGAAGGTAGCATATTCTGAGTCAGGAGGTTTCCAAGATTACCATCGACTGCACCTGGGGATACCCTCCAGGTCTGCATTGTTACCCTGCGTCTCAGAAGCCTCTGGCAAACGTCTCTGCTGAAGACCTGCGAAACTCACTCTGCAGGCAGTGTGGAACTGTGAGGGACTGAGGCTGAGCTCAACTCTCAGAAGTAAGATGGTGTTGGACAAGGCGTTCAGCTACCTTCTCACGTATGGAACTTAGTATGTAGCACCAGTCTACCACAGGAATTACTAGGAAATCGCTGAACTGAGCTTGGAGGCACTAGTCTTGTGTGCCGGGTGATTCCAATTGCCTCTCCCAGCACTTCCGTCAAACAGCGAGCCTAGGCCTTTTAGAAGCCAAGGGTACCAGCAGGCTGGATGTGGAGGTACAGGCCATAAGCTCAACTCTCAGAAGTGTGTATGCATGGGAGGCAGATGTCTGCTACCCACTCGGACATGGGAGTTGGAACCTAGCTACACTGTGATTGAAGAAGGCCATTGGAAATCGCTGTATTCAACTCAGATACACGGGAGTTCAGGCCCAGTGCTCACACATGCTTTTCCCGCAACCTCTCCCAGCCACTAACATTAGGATGTTAGCAGCTACTCCTACAGTCAGGCAGGATGCGGGAGGGTTCTGCCCTGTCCTCAGCTCTCACAGGGAAGCATGTCTTGAAGCCAGCTGTCAACTAGCTGCATTCCTATGGCAGTGAGAAGGTAGCAGTACTCTGAGTCAGGAGGTTCCAAGATTACCACTCTACTGCACCTGGAGATACCCTCCAGGTCTGCATTGTTAACTTGTACTCAGAAGCCTCTGGCAATCGTCTCTGGTGAAGACGTGTGAAACTCACTCTGCAGGCAGTGTGGAAGTGTGAGGGACTGAGGGTGGCTCAACTCTCAGAAGTAAGATGCTTTTGGACAAGGCGTTCAGCTACCTTCTCACATATGGAACTTAGTATGTAGCACCTGTCTACCACAAGAATTACTGGGAAATCGTGAATTGAGCTTGGAGGCACTAGTCTTGTGTGCCGGGAGACTTCCAATTACCTCTCCCGGCACTTCCGTCAAACAGCGAGCCTAGGCCTTTTAGAAGCCAAGGGTACCAGCAGGCTGGATGTGGAGGTACAGGCCATAAGCTCAACTCTCAGAAGTGTGTATGCATGGGAGGCAGATGTCTGCTACCCGCTCGTACATGGGATTTGGAACCTAGCTACACTCTGGTTGAGGAAAGTCCGTTGGAAATCGCTGTATTCAACTCAGATACACGGGAGTTCAGGCCCAGTGCTCACACATGCTTTTCCCGCAACCTCTCCCAGCCACTAACATTAGGATGTTAGCAGCTACTCCTACAGTCAGGCAGCATGCGGGAGGGTTCTGCCCTGTCCTCAGCTCTCACAGGGAAGCATGTCTTGAAGCCAGCTGTCAACTAGCTGCATTCCTATGGCAGTGAGAAGGTAGCAGTATTCTGAGTCAGGAGGTTCCAAGATTACCAGTCTACTGCACCTGGGGATACCCTCCAGGTCTGCATTGTTACCCTGCGTCTCAGAAGCCTCTGGCAAACGTCTCTGCTGAAGACCTGCGAAACTCACTCTGCAGGCAGTGTGGAACTGTGAGGGACTGAGGCTGAGCTCAACTCTCAGAAGTAAGATGGTTTTGGACAAGGCGTTCAGCTACCCTCTCACGTATGGAACTTAGTATGTAGCACCAGTCTACCACAGGAATTACTAGGAAATCGCTGAACTGAGCTTGGAGGCACTAGTCTTGTGTGCCGGGTGATTCCAATTACCTCTCCCAGCACTTCCGTCAAACAGCGAGCCTAGGCCTTTTAGAAGCCAAGGGTACCAGCAGGCTGGATGTGGAGGTACAGGCCATAAGCTCAACTCTCAGAAGTGTGTATGCATGGGAGGCAGATGTCTGCTACCCACTCGGACATGGGAGTTGGAACCTAGCTACACTGTGATTGAAGAAGGCCATTGGAAATCGCTGTATTCAACTCAGATACACGGGAGTTCAGGCCCAGTGCTCACACATGCTTTTCCCGCAACCTCTCCCAGCCACTACCATTAGGATGTTAGCAGCTACTCCTACAGTCAGGCAGGATGCGGGAGGGTTCTGCCCTAGTCCTCAGCTCTCACAGGGAAGCATGTCTTGAAGCCAGCTGTCAACTAGCTGCATTCCTATGGCAGTGAGAAGGTAGCAGTACTCTGAGTCAGGAGGTTCCAAGATTACCACTCTACTGCACCTGGAGATACCCTCCAGGTCTGCATTGTTAACTTGTACTCAGAAGCCTCTGGCAATCGTCTCTGGTGAAGACGTGTGAAACTCACTCTGCAGGCAGTGTGGAAGTGTGAGGGACTGAGGGTGGCTCAACTCTCAGAAGTAAGATGCTTTTGGACAAGGCGTTCAGCTACCTTCTCACATATGGAACTTAGTATGTAGCACCTGTCTACCACAAGAATTACTGGGAAATCGTGAATTGAGCTTGGAGGCACTCGTCTTGTGTGCCGGGAGATTCCAATTACCTCTCCCAGCACTTCCGTCAAACAGCGAGCCTAGGCCTTTTAGAAGCCAAGGGTACCAGCAGGCTGGATGTGGAGGTACAGGCCATAAGCTCAACTCTCAGAAGTGTGTATGCATGGGAGGCAGATGTCTGCTACCCGCTCGTACATGGGATTTGGAACCTAGCTACACTCTGGTTGAGGAAAGTCGTTGGAAATCGCTGTATTCAACTCAGATACACGGGAGTTCAGGCCCAGTGCTCACACATGCTTTTCCCGCAACCTCTCCCAGCCACTAACATTAGGATGTTAGCAGCTACTCCTACAGTCAGGCAGCATGCGGGAGGGTTCTGCCCTGTCCTCAGCTCTCACAGGGGAAGCATGTCTTGAAGCCAGCTGTCAACTAGCTGCATTCCTATGGCAGTGAGAAGGTAGCAGTATTCTGAGTCAGGAGGTTCCAAGATTACCAGTCTACTGCACCTGGGGATACCCTCCAGGTCTGCATTGTTACCCTGCGTCTCAGAAGCCTCTGGCAAACGTCTCTGCTGAAGACCTGCGAAACTCACTCTGCAGGCAGTGTGGAACTGTGAGGGACTGAGGCTGAGCTCAACTCTCAGAAGTAAGATGGTTTTGGACAAGGCGTTCAGCTACCCTCTCACGTATGGAACTTAGTATGTAGCACCAGTCTACCACAGGAATTACTAGGAAATCGGCTGAACTGAGCTTGGAGGCACTAGTCTTGTGTGCCGGGTGATTCCAATTACCTCTCCCAGCACTTCCGTCAAACAGCGAGCCTAGGCCTTTTAGAAGCCAAGGGTACCAGCAGGCTGGATGTGGAGGTACAGGCCATAAGCTCAACTCTCAGAAGTGTGTATGCATGGGAGGCAGATGTCTGCTACCCGCTCGTACATGGGATTTGGAACTAGCTACACTCTGGTTGAGGAAAGCCGTTGGAAATCGCTGTATTCAACTCAGATACACGGGAGTTCAGGCCCAGTGCTCACACATTCTTTCCCCGCAACCTCTCCCAGCCACTAACATTAGGATGTTAGCAGCTACTCCTACAGTCAGGCAGCATGCGGGAGGGTTCTGCCCTGTCCTCAGCTCTCACAGGGAAGCATGTCTTGAAGCCAGCTGTCAACTAGCTGCATTCCTATGGCAGTGAGAAGGTAGCAGTACTCTGAGTCAGGAGGTTCCAAGATTACCAGTCTACTGCACCTGGGGATACCCTCCAGGTCTGCATTGTTACCCTGCGTCTCAGAAGCCTCTGGCAAACGTCTCTGCTGAAGACCTGCGAAACTCACTCTGCAGGCAGTGTGGAACTGTGAGGGACTGAGGCTGAGCTCAACTCTCAGAAGTAAGATGGTTTTGGACAAGGCGTTCAGCTACCCTCTCACGTATGGAACTTAGTATGTAGCACCAGTCTACCACAGGAATTACTAGGAAATCGCTGAACTGAGCTTGGAGGCACTAGTCTTGTGTGCCGGGTGATTCCAATTACCTCTCCCAGCACTTCCGTCAAACAGCGAGCCTAGGCCTTTAGAAGCCAAGGGTACCAGCAGGCTGGATGTGGAGGTACAGGCCATAAGCTCAACTCTCAGAAGTGTGTATGCATGGGAGGCAGATGTCTGCTACCCACTCGGACATGGGAGTTGGAACCTAGCTACACTGTGATTGAAGAAGGCCATTGGAAATCGCTGTATTCAACTCAGATACACGGGAGTTCAGGCCCAGTGCTCACACATGCTTTTCCCGCAACCTCTCCCAGCCACTACCATTAGGATGTTAGCAGCTACTCCTACAGTCAGGCAGGATGCGGGAGGGTTCTGCCCTATCCTCAGCTCTCACAGGGGAGCATGTCTTGAAGCCAGCTGTCAACAGCAGCATTCCTATGGCAGTGAGAAGGTAGCAGTACTCTGAGTCAGGAGTTTCCAAGATTACCACTCTACTGCACCTGGAGATACCCTCCAGGTCTGCATTGTTAACTTGTACTCAGAAGCCTCTGGCAATCGTCTCTGGTGAAGACGGGTGAAACTCACTCTGCAGGCAGTGTGGAAGTGTGAGGGACTGAGGGTGTGCTCAACTCTCAGAAGTAAGATGCTTTTGGACAAGGCGTTCAGCTACCTTCTCACATATGGAACTTAGTATGTAGCACCTGTCTACCACAAGAATTACTGGGAAATCGTGAATTGAGCTTGGAGGCACTCGTCTTGTGTGCCGGGAGATTCCAATTACCTCTCCCGGCACTTCCGTCAAACAGCGAGCCTAGGCCTTTTAGAAGCCAAGGGTACCAGCAGGCTGGATGTGGAGGTACAGGCCATAAGCTCAACTCTCAGAAGTGTGTATGCATGGGAGGCAGATGTCTGCTACCCGCTCGTACATGGGATTTGGAACCTAGCTACACTCTGGTTGAGGAAAGTCGTTGGAAATCGCTGTATTCAACTCAGATACACGGGAGTTCAGGCCCAGTGCTCACACATGCTTTTCCCGCAACCTCTCCAGCCACTAACATTAGGATGTTAGCAGCTACTCCTACAGTCAGGCAGCATGCGGGAGGGTTCTAGCCCTGTCCTCACTCTCACAGGGAGCATGTCTTGAAGCCAGCTGTCAACTAGCTGCATTCCTATGGCAGTGAGAAGGTAGCAGTATTCTGAGTCAGGAGGTTCCAAGATTACCAGTCTACTGCACCTGGGGATACCCTCCAGGTCTGCATTGTTACCCTGCGTCTCAGAAGCCTCTGGCTAACGTCTCTGCTGAAGACCTGCGAAACTCACTCTGCAGGCAGTGTGGAACTGTGAGGGGACTGAGGCTGAGCTCAACTCTCAGAAGTAAGATGGTGTTGGACAAGGCGTTCAGCTACCCTCTCACGTATGGAACTTAGTATGTAGCACCAGTCTACCACAGGAATTACTAGGAAATCGCTGAACTGAGCTTGGAGGCACTAGTCTTGTGTGCCGGGTGATTCCAATTACCTCTCCCAGCACTTCCGTCAAACAGCGAGCCTAGGCCTTTTAGAAGCCAAGGGTACCAGCAGGCTGGATGTGGAGGTACAGGCCATAAGCTCAACTCTCAGAAGTGTGTATGCATGGGAGGCAGATGTCTGCTACCCGCTCGTACATGGGATTTGGAACCTAGCTACACTCTGGTTGAGGAAGTCGTTGGAAATCGCTGTATTCAACTCAGATACACGGGAGTTCAGGCCCAGTGCTCACACATGCTTTTCCCGCAACCTCTCCCAGCCACTAACATTAGGATGTTAGCAGCTACTCCTACAGTCAGGCAGCATGCGGGAGGGTTCTGCCCTGTCCTCAGCTCTCACGGGAAGCATGTCTTGAAGCCAGCTGTCAACTAGCTGCATTCCTATGGCAGTGAGAAGGTAGCAGTATTCTGAGTCAGGAGGGTTCCAAGATTACCAGTCTACTGCACCTGGGGATACCCTCCAGGTCTGCATTGTTACCCTGCGTCTCAGAAGCCTCTGGCAAACGTCTCTGCTGAAGACCTGCGAAACTCACTCTGCAGGCAGTGTGGAACTGTGAGGGGACTGAGGCTGAGCTTAACTCTCAGAAGTATAGATGATGTTGGACAAGGCGTTCAGCTACCCTCTCACGTATGGAACTTAGTATGTAGCCACCAGTCTACCAACAGGAATTACTAGGAAATCGCTGAACTGAGCTTGGAGGCACTAGTCTTGTGTGCCGGGTGATTCCAATTGCCTCTCCCAGCACTTCCGTCAAACAGCGAGCCTAGGCCTTTTAGAAGCCAAGGGTACCAGCAGGCTGGATGTGGAGGTACAGGCCATAAGCTCAACTCTCAGAAGTGTGTATGCATGGGAGGCAGATGTCTGCTACCCGCTCGGACATGGGATTTGGAACCTAGCTACACTCTGGTTGAAGATAGCCGTTGGAAATCGCTGTATTCAACTCCGATACACGGGAGTTCAGGCCCAGTGCTCACACATGCTTTTCCCGCAACCTCTCCCAGCCACTAACATTAGGATGTTAGCAGCTACTCCTACAGTCAGGCAGCATGCGGGAGGGTTTTGCCCTGTCCTCAGCTCTCACAGGGAAGCATGTCTTGAGCCAGCTAGCTGTCAACTAGCTGCATTCCTATGGCAGTGAGAAGGTAGCAGTACTCTGAGTCAGGAGGTTCCAAGATTACCAGTCTCCTGCACCTGGGGATACCCTTCAGGTCTGCATAGTTACCCTGCGTCTCAGAAGCCTCTGGCAAACGTCTCTGCTGAAGACCTGCGAAACTCACTCTGCAGGCAGTGTGGAACTGTGAGGGACTGAGGCTGACCTCAACTCTCAGAATAAGGTGGTTTTGGACAAGGCGTTCCTACCCTCTCACGTATGGAACTTAGTATGTAGCACCAGTCTACCACAGGAATTACTAGGAAATCGCTGAACTGAGCTTGGAGGCACTAGTCTTGTGTGCCGGGTGATTCCAATTACCTCTCCCAGCACTTCCGTCAAACAGCGAGCCTAGGCCTTTTAGAAGCCAAGGGTACCAGCAGGCTGGATGTGGAGGTACAGGCCATAAGCTCAACTCTCAGAAGTGTGTATGCATGGGAGGCAGATGTCTGCTACCCCACTCGGACATGGGAGTTGGAACCTAGCTACACTGTGATTGAAGGAAAGGCCAGTTGGAAATCGCTGTATTCAACTCAGATACACGGGAGTTCAGGCCCAGTGCTCACACATGCTTTTCCCGCAACCTCTCCCAGCCACTAACATTAGGATGTTAGCAGCTACTCCTACAGTCAGGCAGCATGCGGGAGGGTTCTGCCCTGTCCTCAGCTCTCACAGGGAAGCATGTCTTGAAGCCAGCTGTCAACTAGCTGCATTCATATGGCAGTGAGAAGGTAGCAGTATTCTGAGTCAGGAGGTTCCAAGATTACCAGTCTACTGCACCTGGGGATACCCTCCAGGTCTGCATTGTTACCCTGCGTCTCAGAAGCCTCTGGCAAACGTCTCTGCTGAAGACCTGCGAAACTCACTCTGCAGGCAGTGTGGAACTGTGAGGGACTGAGGCTGAGCTCAACTCTCAGAAAGTAAGATGGTTTTGGACAAGGCGTTCAGCTACCCTCTCACGTATGGAACTTAGTATGTAGCACCAGTCTACCACAGGAATTACTAGGAAATCGCTGAACTGAGCTTGGAGGCACTAGTCTTGTGTGCCGGGTGATTCCAATTGCCTCTCCCAGCACTTCCGTCAAACAGCGAGCCTAGGCCTTTTAGAAGCCAAGGGTACCAGCAGGCTGGATGTGGAGGTACAGGCCATAAGCTCAACTCTCAGAAGTGTGTATGCATGGGAGGCAGATGTCTGCTACCCGCTCGGACATGGGATTTGGAACCTAGCTACACTCTGGTTGAGGATAGCCGTTGGAAATCGCTGTATTCAACTCAGATACACGGGAGTTCAGGCCCAGTGCTCACACATGCTTTTCCCGCAACCTCTCCCAGCCACTAACATTAGGATGTTAGCAGCTACTCCTACAGTCAGGCAGCATGCGGGAGGGTTCTGCCCTATCCTCACTCTCACAGGGAAGCATGTCTTGAAGCCAGCTGTCAACCAGCTGCATTCCTATGGCAGTGAGAAGGTAGCAGTATTCTGAGTCAGGAGGTTCCAAGATTACCAGTCTACTGCACCTGGGGATACCCTCCAGGTCTGCATTGTTACCCTGCGTCTCAGAAGCCTCTGGCTAACGTCTCTGCTGAAGACCTGCGAAACTCACTCTGCAGGCAGTGTGGAACTGTGAGGGACTGAGGCTGAGCTCAACTCTCAGAAGTAAGATGGTGTTGGACAAGGCGTTCAGCTACCCTCTCACGTATGGAACTTAGTATGTAGCACCAGTCTACCACAGGAATTACTAGGAAATCGCTGAACTGAGCTTGGAGGCACTAGTCTTGTGTGCCGGGTGATTCCAATTACCTCTCCCAGCACTTCCGTCAAACAGCGAGCCTAGGCCTTTTAGAAGCCAAGGGTACCAGCAGGCTGGATGTGGAGGTACAGGCCATAAGCTCAACTCTCAGAAGTGTGTATGCATGGGAGGCAGATGTCTGCTACCCGCTCGTACATGGGATTTGGAACCTAGCTACACTCTGGTTGAGGAAAGCCGTTGGAATCGCTGTATTCAACTCAGATTACACGGGAGTTCAGGCCCAGTGCTCACACATGCTTTTCCCGCAACCTCTCCCAGCCACTAACATTAGGATGTTAGCAGCTACTCCTACAGTCAGGCAGCATGCGGGAGGGTTCTGCCCTGTCCTCAGCTCTCACAGGGAAGCATGTCTTGAAGCCAGCTAGCTGTCAACTAGCTGCATTCCTATGGCAGTGAGAAGGTAGCAGTACTCTGAGTCAGGAGGTTCCAAGATTACCAGTCTACTGCACCTGGGGATACCCTCCAGGTCTGCATTGTTACCCTGCGTCTCAGAAGCCTCTGGCAAACGTCTCTGCTGAAGACCTGCGAAACTCACTCTGCAGGCAGTGTGGAACTGTGAGGGACTGAGGCTGACCTCAACTCTCAGAAATAAGGTGGTTTTGGACAAGGCGTTCAGCTACCCTCTCACGTATGGAACTTAGTATGTAGCACCAGTCTACCACAGGAATTACTAGGAAATCGCTGAACTGAGCTTGGAGGCACTAGTCTTGTGTGCCGGGTGATTCCAATTACCTCTCCCAGCACTTCCGTCAAACAGCGAGCCTAGGCCTTTTAGAAGCCAAGGGTACCAGCAGGCTGGATGTGGAGGTACAGGCCATAAGCTCAACTCTCAGAAGTGTGTATGCATGGGAGGCAGATGTCTGCTACCCACTCGGACATGGGAGTTGGAACCTAGCTACACTGTGATTGAAGAAGGCCATTGGAAATCGCTGTATTCAACTCAGATACACGGGAGTTCAGGCCCAGTGCTCACACATGCTTTTCCCGCAACCTCTCCCAGCCACTACCATTAGGATGTTAGCAGCTACTCCTACAGTCAGGCAGGATGCGGGAGGGTTCTGCCCTATCCTCAGCTCTCACAGGGGAGCATGTCTTGAAGCCAGCTGTCAACTAGCAGCATTCCTATGGCAGTGAGAAGGTAGCAGTACTCTGAGTCAGGAGGTTTCCAAGATTACCACTCTACTGCACCTGGAGATACCCTCCAGGTCTGCATTGTTAACTTGTACTCAGAAGCCTCTGGCAATCGTCTCTGGATGAAGACGTGTGAAACTCACTCTGCAGGCAGTGTGGAAGTGTGAGGGACTGAGGGTGTGCTCAACTCTCAGAAGTAAGATGCTTTTGGACAAGGCGTTCAGCTACCTTCTCACATATGGAACTTAGTATGTAGCACCTGTCTACCACAAGAATTACTGGGAAATCGTGAATTGAGCTTGGAGGCACTCGTCTTGTGTGCCGGGAGATTCCAATTACCTCTCCCGGCACTTCCGTCAAACAGCGAGCCTAGGCCTTTTAGAAGCCAAGGGTACCAGCAGGCTGGATGTGGAGGTACAGGCCATAAGCTCAACTCTCAGAAGTGTGTATGCATGGGAGGCAGATGTCTGCTACCCCGCTCGTACATGGGATTTGGAACCTAGCTACACTCTGGTTGAGGAAAGTCGTTGGAAATCGCTGTATTCAACTCAGATACACGGGAGTTCAGGCCCAGTGCTCACACATGCTTTTCCCGCAACCTCTCCCAGCCACTAACATTAGGATGTTAGCAGCTACTCCTACAGTCAGGCAGCATGCGGGAGGGTTCTGCCCTGTCCTCAGCTCTCACAGGGAAGCATGTCTTGAAGCCAGCTGTCAACTAGCTGCATTCCTATGGCAGTGAGAAGGTAGCAGTATTCTGAGTCAGGAGGTTCCAAGATTACCAGTCTACTGCACCTGGGGATACCCTCCAGGTCTGCATTGTTACCCTGCGTCTCAGAAGCCTCTGGCAAACGTCTCTGCTGAAGACCTGCGAAACTCACTCTGCAGGCAGTGTGGAACTGGTGAGGGACTGAGGCTGAGCTCAACTCTCAGAAGTAAGATGGTGTTGGACAAGGCGTTCAGCTACCCTCTCACGTATGGAACTTAGTATGTAGCACCAGTCTACCACAGGAATTACTAGGAAATCGCTGAACTGAGCTTGGAGGCACTAGTCTTGTGTGCCGGGTGATTCCAATTACCTCTCCCAGCACTTCCGTCAAACAGCGAGCCTAGGCCTTTAGAAGCCAAGGGTACCAGCAGGCTGGATGTGGAGGTACAGGCCATAAGCTCAACTCTCAGAAGTGTGTATGCATGGGAGGCAGATGTCTGCTACCCGCTCGTACATGGGATTTGGAACCTAGCTACACTCTGGTTGAGGATAGCCGTTGGAAATCGCTGTATTCAACTCAGATACACGGGAGTTCAGGCCCAGTGCTCACACATGCTTTTCCCGCAACCTCTCCCAGCCACTAACATTAGGATGTTAGCAGCTACTCCTACAGTCAGGCAGCATGCGGGAGGGTTCTGCCCTGTCCTCAGCTCTCACAGGGAAGCATGTCTTGAAGCCTAGCTGTCAACTAGCTGCATTCCTATGGCAGTGAGAAGGTAGCAGTACTCTGAGTCAGGAGGTTCCAAGATTACCAGTCTACTGCACCTGGGGATACCCTCCAGGTCTGCATTGTTACCCTGCGTCTCAGAAGCCTCTGGCAAACGTCTCTGCTGAAGACCTGCGAAACTCACTCTGCAGGCAGTGTGGAACTGTGAGGGACTGAGGCTGAGCTCAACTCTCAGAAGTAAGTGGTTTTGGACAAGGCGTTCAGCTACCCTCTCACGTATGGAACTTAGTATGTAGCACCAGTCTACCACAGGAATTACTAGGAAATCGCTGAACTGAGCTTGGAGGCACTAGTCTTGTGTGCCGGGTGATTCCAATTACCTCTCCCAGCACTTCCGTCAAACAGCGAGCCTAGGCCTTTTAGAAGCCAAGGGTACCAGCAGGCTGGATGTGGAGGTACAGGCCATAAGCTCAACTCTCAGAAGTGTGTATGCATGGGAGGCAGATGTCTGCTACCCACTCGGACATGGGAGTTGGAACCTAGCTACACTGTGATTGAAGAAGGCCATTGGAAATCGCTGTATTCAACTCAGATACACGGGAGTTCAGGCCCAGTGCTCACACATGCTTTTCCCGCAACCTCTCCCAGCCACTAACATTAGGATGTTAGCAGCTACTCCTACAGTCAGGCAGCATGCGGGAGGGTTCTGCCCTGTCCTCAGCTCTCACAGGGAAGCATGTCTTGAAGCCAGCTGTCAACTAGCTGCATTCCTATGGCAGTGAGAAGGTAGCAGTACTCTGAGTCAGGAGGTTCCAAGATTACCACTCTACTGCACCTGGGAGATACCCTCCAGGTCTGCATTGTTAACTTGTACTCAGAAGCCTCTGGCAATCGTCTCTGGTGAAGACCTGTGAAACTCACTCTGCAGGCAGTGTGGAACGTGTGAGGGACTGAGGGTGAGCTCAACTCTCAGAAGTAAGATGCTTTTGGACAAGGCGTTCAGCTACCCTCTCACATATGGAACTTAGTATGTAGCACCATGTCTACCACAAGAATTACTAGGAAATCGCTGAATTGAGCTTGGAGGCACTCGTCTTGTGTGCCGGGAGATTCCAATTACCTCTCCCAGCACTTCCGTCAAACAGCGAGCCTAGGCCTTTTAGAAGCCAAGGGTACCAGCAGGCTGGATGTGGAGGTACAGGCCATAAGCTCAACTCTCAGAAGTGTGTATGCATGGGAGGCAGATGTCTGCTACCCGCTCGTACATGGGATTTGGAACCTAGCTACACTCTGGTTGAGGAAAGCCGTTGGAAATCGCTGTATTCAACTCAGATACACGGGAGTTCAGGCCCAGTGCTCACACATGCTTTTCCCGCAACCTCTCCCAGCCACTAACATTAGGATGTTAGCAGCTACTCCTACAGTCAGGCAGCATGCGGGAGGGTTCTGCCCTGTCCTCAGCTCTCACAGGGAAGCATGTCTTGAAGCCAGCTGTCAACTAGCTGCATTCCTATGGCAGTGAGAAGGTAGCAGTATTCTGAGTCAGGAGGTTCCAAGATTACCAGTCTACTGCACCTGGGGATACCCTCCAGGTCTGCATTGTTACCCTGCGTCTCAGAAGCCTCTGGCAAACGTCTCTGCTGAAGACCTGCGAAACTCACTCTGCAGGCAGTGTGGAACTGTGAGGGACTGAGGCTGAGCTCAACTCTCAGAAGTAAGATGGTTTTGGACAAGGCGTTCAGCTACCCTCTCACGTATGGAACTTAGTATGTAGCACCAGTCTACCACAGGAATTACTAGGAAATCGCTGAACTGAGCTTGGAGGCACTAGTCTTGTGTGCCGGGTGATTCCAATTACCTCTCCCAGCACTTCCGTCAAACAGCGAGCCTAGGCCTTTTAGAAGCCAAGGGTACCAGCAGGCTGGATGTGGAGGTACAGGCCATAAGCTCAACTCTCAGAAGTGTGTATGCATGGGAGGCAGATGTCTGCTACCCACTCGGACATGGGAGTTGGAACCTAGCTACACTGTGATTGAAGAAGGCCATTGGAAATCGCTGTATTCAACTCAGATACACGGGAGTTCAGGCCCAGTGCTCACACATGCTTTTCCCGCAACCTCTCCCAGCCACTAACATTAGGATGTTAGCAGCTACTCCTACAGTCAGGCAGGATGCGGGAGGGTTCTGCCCTGTCCTCAGCTCTCACAGGGAAGCATGTCTTGAAGCCAGCTGTCAACTAGCTGCATTCCTATGGCAGTGAGAAGGTAGCAGTACTCTGAGTCAGGAGGTTCCAAGATTACCACTCTACTGCACCTGGAGATACCCTCCAGGTCTGCATTGTTAACTTGTACTCAGAAGCCTCTGGCAATCGTCTCTGGTGAAGACGTGTGAAACTCACTCTGCAGGCAGTGTGGAAGTGTGAGGGACTGAGGGTGGGCTCAACTCTCAGAAGTAAGATGCTTTTGGACAAGGCGTTCAGCTACCTTCTCACATATGGAACTTAGTATGTAGCACCTGTCTACCACAAGAATTACTGGGAAATCGTGAATTGAGCTTGGAGGCACTCGTCTTGTGTGCCGGGAGATTCCAATTACCTCTCCCAGCACTTCCGTCAAACAGCGAGCCTAGGCCTTTTAGAAGCCAAGGGTACCAGCAGGCTGGATGTGGAGGTACAGGCCATAAGCTCAACTCTCAGAAGTGTGTATGCATGGGAGGCAGATGTCTGCTACCCGCTCGTACATGGGATTTGGAACCTAGCTACACTCTGGTTGAGGAAAGTCCGTTGGAAATCGCTGTATTCAACTCAGATACACGGGAGTTCAGGCCCAGTGCTCACACATGCTTTTCCCGCAACCTCTCCCAGCCACTAACATTAGGATGTTAGCAGCTACTCCTACAGTCAGGCAGCATGCGGGAGGGTTCTGCCCTGTCCTCAGCTCTCACAGGGAAGCATGTCTTGAAGCCAGCTGTCAACTAGCTGCATTCCTATGGCAGTGAGAAGGTAGCAGTATTCTGAGTCAGGAGGTTCCAAGATTACCAGTCTACTGCACCTGGGGATACCCTCCAGGTCTGCATTGTTACCCTGCGTCTCAGAAGCCTCTGGCAAACGTCTCTGCTGAAGACCTGCGAAACTCACTCTGCAGGCAGTGTGGAACTGTGAGGGACTGAGGCTGAGCTCAACTCTCAGAAGTAAGATGGTTTTGGACAAGGCGTTCAGCTACCCTCTCACGTATGGAACTTAGTATGTAGCACCAGTCTACCACAGGAATTACTAGGAAATCGCTGAACTGAGCTTGGAGGCACTAGTCTTGTGTGCCGGGTGATTCCAATTACCTCTCCCAGCACTTCCGTCAAACAGCGAGCCTAGGCCTTTTAGAAGCCAAGGGTACCAGCAGGCTGGATGTGGAGGTACAGGCCATAAGCTCAACTCTCAGAAGTGTGTATGCATGGGAGGCAGATGTCTGCTACCCACTCGGACATGGGAGTTGGAACCTAGCTACACTGTGATTGAAGAAGGCCATTGGAAATCGCTGTATTCAACTCAGATACACGGGAGTTCAGGCCCAGTGCTCACACATGCTTTTCCCGCAACCTCTCCCAGCCACTAACATTAGGATGTTAGCAGCTACTCCTACAGTCAGGCAGGATGCGGGAGGGTTCTGCCCTGTCCTCAGCTCTCACAGGGAAGCATGTCTTGAAGCCAGCTGTCAACTAGCATGCATTCCTATGGCAGTGAGAAGGTAGCAGTACTCTGAGTCAGGAGGTTCCAAGATTACCACTCTACTGCACCTGGAGATACCCTCCAGGTCTGCATTGTTAACTTGTACTCAGAAGCCTCTGGCAATCGTCTCTGGTGAAGACGTGTGAAACTCACTCTGCAGGCAGTGTGGAAGTGTGAGGGACTGAGGGTGTGCTCAACTCTCAGAAGTAAGATGCTTTTGGACAAGGCGTTCAGCTACCTTCTCACATATGGAACTTAGTATGTAGCACCTGTCTACCACAAGAATTACTGGGAAATCGTGAATTGAGCTTGGAGGCACTCGTCTTGTGTGCCGGGAGATTCCAATTACCTCTCCCAGCACTTCCGTCAAACAGCGAGCCTAGGCCTTTTAGAAGCCAAGGGTACCAGCAGGCTGGATGTGGAGGTACAGGCCATAAGCTCAACTCTCAGAAGTGTGTATGCATGGGAGGCAGATGTCTGCTACCCGCTCGTACATGGGATTTGGAACCTAGCTACACTCTGGTTGAGGAAAGTCGTTGGAAATCGCTGTATTCAACTCAGATACACGGGAGTTCAGGCCCAGTGCTCACACATGCTTTTCCCGCAACCTCTCCCAGCCACTAACATTAGGATGTTAGCAGCTACTCCTACAGTCAGGCAGCATGCGGGAGGGTTCTGCCCTGTCCTCAGCTCTCACAGGGAAGCATGTCTTGAAGCCAGCTGTCAACTAGCTGCATTCCTATGGCAGTGAGAAGGTAGCAGTATTCTGAGTCAGGAGGTTCCAAGATTACCAGTCTACTGCACCTGGGGATACCCTCCAGGTCTGCATTGTTACCCTGCGTCTCAGAAGCCTCTGGCAAACGTCTCTGCTGAAGACCTGCGAAACTCACTCTGCAGGCAGTGTGGAACTGTGAGGGACTGAGGCTGAGCTCAACTCTCAGAAGTAAGATGGTTTTGGACAAGGCGTTCAGCTACCCTCTCACGTATGGAACTTAGTATGTAGCACCAGTCTACCACAGGAATTACTAGGAAATCGCTGAACTGAGCTTGGAGGCACTAGTCTTGTGTGCCGGGTGATTCCAATTACCTCTCCCAGCACTTCCGTCAAACAGCGAGCCTAGGCCTTTTAGAAGCCAAGGGTACCAGCAGGCTGGATGTGGAGGTACAGGCCATAAGCTCAACTCTCAGAAGTGTGTATGCATGGGAGGCAGATGTCTGCTACCCACTCGGACATGGGAGTTGGAACCTAGCTACACTGTGATTGAAGAAGGCCATTGGAAATCGCTGTATTCAACTCAGATACACGGGAGTTCAGGCCCAGTGCTCACACATGCTTTTCCCGCAACCTCTCCCAGCCACTAACATTAGGATGTTAGCAGCTACTCCTACAGTCAGGCAGGATGCGGGAGGGTTCTGCCCTGTCCTCAGCTCTCACAGGGAAGCATGTCTTGAAGCCAGCTGTCAACTAGCTGCATTCCTATGGCAGTGAGAAGGTAGCAGTACTCTGAGTCAGGAGGTTCCAAGATTACCACTCTACTGCACCTGGAGATACCCTCCAGGTCTGCATTGTTAACTTGTACTCAGAAGCCTCTGGCAATCGTCTCTGGTGAAGACGTGTGAAACTCACTCTGCAGGCAGTGTGGAAGTGTGAGGGACTGAGGGTGTGCTCAACTCTCAGAAGTAAGATGCTTTTGGACAAGGCGTTCAGCTACCTTCTCACATATGGAACTTAGTATGTAGCACCTGTCTACCACAAGAATTACTGGGAAATCGTGAATTGAGCTTGGAGGCACTCGTCTTGTGTGCCGGGAGATTCCAATTACCTCTCCCAGGCACTTCCGTCAAACAGCGAGCCTAGGCCTTTTAGAAGCCAAGGGTACCAGCAGGCTGGATGTGGAGGTACAGGCCATAAGCTCAACTCTCAGAAGTGTGTATGCATGGGAGGCAGATGTCTGCTACCCGCTCGTACATGGGATTTGGAACCTAGCTACACTCTGGTTGAGGAAAGTCGTTGGAAATCGCTGTATTCAACTCAGATACACGGGAGTTCAGGCCCAGTGCTCACACATGCTTTTCCCGCAACCTCTCCCAGCCACTAACATTAGGATGTTAGCAGCTACTCCTACAGTCAGGCAGCATGCGGGAGGGTTCTGCCCTGTCCTCAGCTCTCACAGGGAAGCATGTCTTGAAGCCAGCTGTCAACTAGCTGCATTCCTATGGCAGTGAGAAGGTAGCAGTATTCTGAGTCAGGAGGTTCCAAGATTACCAGTCTACTGCACCTGGGGATACCCTCCAGGTCTGCATTGTTACCCTGCGTCTCAGAAGCCTCTGGCAACGTCTCTGCTGAAGACCTGCGAAACTCACTCTGCAGGCAGTGTGGAACTGTGAGGGACTGAGGCTGAGCTCAACTCTCAGAAGTAAGATGGTGTTTGGACAAGGCGTTCAGCTACCCTCTCACGTATGGAACTTAGTATGTAGCACCAGTCTACCACAGGAATTACTAGGAAATCGCTGAACTGAGCTTGGAGGCACTAGTCTTGTGTGCCGGGTGATTCCAATTACCTCTCCCAGCACTTCCGTCAAACAGCGAGCCTAGGCCTTTTAGAAGCCAAGGGTACCAGCAGGCTGGATGTGGAGGTACAGGCCATAAGCTCAACTCTCAGAAGTGTGTATGCATGGGAGGCAGATGTCTGCTACCCGCTCGTACATGGGATTTGGAACCTAGCTACACTCTGGTTGAGGAAAGCCGTTGGAAATCGCTGTATTCAACTCAGATACACGGGAGTTCAGGCCCAGTGCTCACACATGCTTTTCCCGCAACCTCTCCCAGCCACTAACATTAGGATGTTAGCAGCTACTCCTACAGTCAGGCAGCATGCGGGAGGGTTCTGCCCTGTCCTCAGCTCTCTCAGGGAAGCATGTCTTGAAGCCAGCTAGCTGTCAACTAGCTGCATTCCTATGGCAGTGAGAAGGTAGCAGTATTCTGAGTCAGGAGGTTCCAAGATTACCAGTCTACTGCACCTGGGGATACCCTCCAGGTCTGCATTGTTACCCTGCGTCTCAGAAGCCTCTGGCAAACGTCTCTGCTGAAGACCTGCGAAACTCACTCTGCAGGCAGTGTGGAACTGTGAGGGACTGAGGCTGAGCTCAACTCTCAGAAGTAAGATGGTTTTGGACAAGGCGTTCAGCTACCCTCTCACGTATGGAACTTAGTATGTAGCACCAGTCTACCACAGGAATTACTAGGAAATCGCTGAACTGAGCTTGGAGGCACTAGTCTTGTGTGCCGGGTGATTCCAATTACCTCTCCCAGCACTTCCGTCAAACAGCGAGCCTAGGCCTTTTAGAAGCCAAGGGTACCAGCAGGCTGGATGTGGAGGTACAGGCCATAAGCTCAACTCTCAGAAGTGTGTATGCATGGGAGGCAGATGTCTGCTACCCACTCGGACATGGGAGTTGGAACCTAGCTACACTGTGATTGAAGAAGGCCATTGGAAATCGCTGTATTCAACTCAGATACACGGGAGTTCAGGCCCAGTGCTCACACATGCTTTTCCCGCAACCTCTCCCAGCCACTAACATAAGGATGTTAGCAGCTACTCCTACAGTCAGGCAGGATGCGGGAGGGTTCTGCCCTGTCCTCAGCTCTCACAGGGAAGCATGTCTTGAAGCCAGCTGTCAACTAGCTGCATTCCTATGGCAGTGAGAAGGTACCAGTACTCTGAGTCAGGAGGTTCCAAGATTACCACTCTACTGCACCTGGAGATACCCTCCAGGTCTGCATTGTAACTTGTACTCAGAAGCCTCTGGCAATCGTCTCTGGTGAAGACGTGTGAAACTCACTCTGCAGGCAGTGTGGAAGTGTGAGGGACTGAGGGTGTGCTCAACTCTCAGAATTAAGATGCTTTTGGACAAGGCGTTCAGCTACCTTCTCACATATGGAACTTAGTATGTAGCACCTCTCTACCACAAGAATTACTGGGAAATCGTGAATTGAGCTTGGAGGCACTCGTCTTGTGTGCCGGGAGATTCCAATTACCTCTCCCAGCACTTCCGTCAAACAGCGAGCCTAGGCCTTTTAGAAGCCAAGGGTACCAGCAGGCTGGATGTGGAGGTACAGGCCATAAGCTCAACTCTCAGAAGTGTGTATGCATGGGAGGCAGATGTCTGCTACCCGCTCGTACATGGGATTTGGAACCTAGCTACACTCTGGTTGAGAAAGTCGTTGGAAATCGCTGTATTCAACTCAGATACACGGGAGTTCAGGCCCAGTGCTCACACATGCTTTTCCCGCAACCTCTCCCAGCCACTAACATTAGGATGTTAGCAGCTACTCCTACAGTCAGGCAGGATGCGGGAGGGTTCTGCCCTGTCCTCAGCTCTCACAGGGAAGCATGTCTTGAAGCCAGCTGTCAACTAGCTGCATTCCTATGGCAGTGAGAAGGTAGCAGTAATTCTGAGTCAGGAGGTTCCAAGATTACCAGTCTACTGCACCTGGGGATACCCTCCAGGTCTGCATTGTTACCTGCGTCTCAGAAGCCTCTGGCAACGTCTCTGCTGAAGACCTGTGAAACTCACTCTGCAGGCAGTGTGGAACTGTGAGGGACTGAGGCTGAGCTCAACTCTCAGAAGTAAGATGGTTTTGGACAAGGCGTTCAGCTACCCTCTCACGTATGGAACTTAGTATGTAGCACCTAGTCTACCACAGGAATTACTAGGAAATCGCTGAACTGAGCTTGGAGGCACTAGTCTTGTGTGCCGGGTGATTCCAATTACCTCTCCCAGCACTTCCGTCAAACAGCGAGCCTAGGCCTTTTAGAAGCCAAGGGTACCAGCAGGCTGGATGTGGAGGTACAGGCCATAAGCTCAACTCTCAGAAGTGTGTATGCATGGGAGGCAGATGTCTGCTACCCGCTCGTACATGGGATTTGGAACCTAGCTACACTCTGGTTGAGGAAAGCGTTGGAAATCGCTGTATTCAACTCAGATACACGGGAGTTCAGGCCCAGTGCTCACACATGCTTTTCCCGCAACCTCTCCCAGCCACTAACATTAGGATGTTAGCAGCTACTCCTACAGTCAGGCAGCATGCGGGAGGGTTCTGCCCTGTCCTCAGCTCTCATCAGGGAAGCATGTCTTGAAGCCAGTAGCTGTCAACTAGCTGCATTCCTATGGCAGTGAGAAGGTAGCAGTATTCTGAGTCAGGAGGTTCCAAGATTACCAGTCTACTGCACCTGGGGATACCCTCCAGGTCTGCATTGTTACCCTGCGTCTCAGAAGCCTCTGGCAAACGTCTCTGCTGAAGACCTGCGAAACTCACTCTGCAGGCAGTGTGGAACTGTGAGGGACTGAGGCTGAGCTCAACTCTCAGAAGTAAGATGGTTTTGGACAAGGCGTTCAGCTACCCTCTCACGTATGGAACTTAGTATGTAGCACCAGTCTACCACAGGAATTACTAGGAAATCGCTGAACTGAGCTTGGAGGCACTAGTCTTGTGTGCCGGGTGATTCCAATTACCTCTCCCAGCACTTCCGTCAAACAGCGAGCCTAGGCCTTTTAGAAGCCAAGGGTACCAGCAGGCTGGATGTGGAGGTACAGGCCATAAGCTCAACTCTCAGAAGTGTGTATGCATGGGAGGCAGATGTCTGCTACCCACTCGGACATGGGAGTGGAACCTAGCTACACTGTGATTGAAGAAGGCCATTGGAAATCGCTGTATTCAACTCAGATACACGGGAGTTCAGGCCCAGTGCTCACACATGCTTTTCCCGCAACCTCTCCCAGCCACTAACATTAGGATGTTAGCAGCTACTCCTACAGTCAGGCAGGCATGCGGGAGGGTTCTGCCCTGTCCTCAGCTCTCACAGGGAAGCATGTCTTGAAGCCAGCTGTCAACTAGCTGCATTCCTATGGCAGTGAGAAGGTAGCAGTACTCTGAGTCAGGAGGTTCCAAGATTACCACTCTACTGCACCTGGAGATACCCTCCAGGTCTGCATTGTTAACTTGTACTCAGAAGCCTCTGGCAATCGTCTCTGGTGAAGACGTGTGAAACTCACTCTGCAGGCAGTGTGGAAGTGTGAGGGACTGAGGGTGTGCTCAACCTCAGAAGTAAGATGCTTTTGGACAAGGCGTTCAGCTACCTTCTCACATATGGAACTTAGTATGTAGCACATGTCTACCACAAGAATTACAGGGAAATCGTGAATTGAGCTTGGAGGCACTCGTCTTGTGTGCCGGGAGATTCCAATTACCTCTCCCAGCACTTCCGTCAAACAGCGAGCCTAGGCCTTTTAGAAGCCAAGGGTACCAGCAGGCTGGATGTGGAGGTACAGGCCATAAGCTCAACTCTCAGAAGTGTGTATGCATGGGAGGCAGATGTCTGCTACCCGACTCGTACATGGGAGTTGGAACCTAGCTACACTCTGTGATTGAAGAAGGCCATTGGAAATCGCTGTATTCAACTCAGATACACGGGAGTTCAGGCCCAGTGCTCACACATGCTTTTCCCGCAACCTCTCCCAGCCACTACCATTAGGATGTTAGCAGCTACTCCTACAGTCAGGCAGGATGCGGGAGGGTTCTGCCCTATCCTCAGCTCTCACAGGGAAGCATGTCTTGAAGCCAGCTGTCAACTAGCTGCATTCCTATGGCAGTGAGAAGGTAGCAGTACTCTGAGTCAGGAGGTTCCAAGATTACCAGTCTACTGCACCTGGAGATACCCTCCAGGTCTGCATTGTTACCTGCGTACTCAGAAGCCTCTGCAAACGTCTCTGCATGAAGACCTGCGAAACTCACTCTGCAGGCAGTGTGGAACTGTGATGGGACTGAGGGTGAGCTCACTCTCAGAAGTAAGATGGCGTTTGGACAAGGGCGTTCAGCTACCTTCTCACGTATGGAACTTAGTATGTAGCACCATGTCTACCACAGGAATTACTAGGGAAATCGCTGAATTGAGCTTGGAGGCACTAGTCTTGTGTGCCGGGTGATTCCAATTACCTCTCCCAGCACTTCCGTCAAACAGCGAGCCTAGGCCTTTTAGAAGCCAAGGGTTACCAGCAGGCTGGATGTGGAGGTACAGGCCCTAAGCTCAACTCTCAGAAGTGTGTATGCATGGGAGGCAGATGTCTGCTACCCGCTCGGACATGGGATTGGAACCATAGCTACACTCTGGTTGAGGAAGGCCGTTGGAAATCGCTGTATCAACTCAGATACACGGGAGTTCAGGCCCAGTGCTCACACATGCTTTTCCGCAACCTCTCCCAGCCACTACCATTAGGATGTTAGCAGCTACTCCATACAGTCAGGCAGCATGCGGGGAGGGTTCTGCCCTGATCCTCAGCTCTCTCAGGGAAGCATGTCTTGAAGCCAGCTGTTCAACTAGCTGCATTCCTATGGCAGGGAGAAGGTAGCAGTATTCTTGAGTCAGGAGGTTCCAAGATTACCAGTATACTGCACCTGGGGATACCCTCCAGGTCTGCATTGTTACCCTGCGTCTCAGAAGCCTCTGGCAAACGTCTCTGCTGAAGACCTGTGAAAACTCACTCTGCAGGCAGTGTGGAACTGTGAGGGACTGAGGGATGGCTCAACTCTCAGAAGTAAAGATGCTTTTGGACAAGGCGTTCAGCTACCCTCTCACATATGGGACTTTAGTATGTAGCACCTAGTCTACCACCAGAAATTACTAGGAAATCGCTGAACTTGAGCTTGGAGGCACTAGTCTTGTGTGCCGGGAGATTCCAATTACCTCTCCCAGCACTTCCGTCAAACAGCGAGCCTAGGCCTTTTAGAAGCCAAGGGTACCAGCACGGCTGGATGTGGAGGTACAGGCCATAAGCTCAACTCTCAGAAGTGTGTATGCATGGCGAGGCAGATGTCTGCTACCCACTCGGACATGGGAGTTGGAACCTAGCTACCTGTGATTGAAGAAGCCATTGGAAATCGCTGTATTCAACTCAGATACACGGGAAGTTCAGGCCCCAGTGCTCACACATGCTTTTCCCGCAACCTCTCCCAGCCACTAACATTAGGATGTTAGCAGCTACTCCTACAGTCAGGCAGGATGCGGGAGGGTTCTGCCCTAGTCCTCAGCTCTCACAGGGAAGCATGTCTTGAAGCCAGCTTGTCAACTAGCTGCATTCCTATGGCAGTGAGAAGGTAGCAGTACTTCTGAGTCAGGAGGTTCCAAGATTACCACTCTACTGCACCTGGAGATACCCTCCAGGTCTGCATTGTTACCTTCGTCTCAGAAGCCTCTGGCAATCGTCTCTGGTGAAGACGTGCTGAAACCTCACTCTGCAGGCAGTGTGGAACTGTGAGGGACTGAGGCTGAGCTCAACTCTCAGAAGTAAGATGCTTTTGGACAAGGCGTTCAGCTACCCTCTCACGTATGGAACTTAGTATGTAGCACCGTCTACCACAAGGAATTACTAGGGGAAATCGCTGGAATGAGCTTGGAGGCACTCGTCTTGTGTGCCGGGTAGATTCCAATTACCTCTCCCAGCACTTCCGTCAAACAGCGAGCCTAGGCCTTTTAGAAGCCAAGGGTACCAGCAGGCTGGATGTGGAGGTACAGGCCATAAGCTCAACTCTCAGAAGTGTGTATGCATGGGAGGCAGATGTCTGCTACCCGACTCGGACATGGGAGTTGGAACCTAGCTACACTCTGATTGAGGAAAGCCATTGGAAATCGCTGTATTCAACTCAGATACACGGGGAGTTCAGGCCCAGTGCTCACACATGCTTTTCCCGCCCAACCTCTCCAGCCACTAACATTAGGATGTTAGCAGCTACTCCTACAGTCAGGCAGGCATGCGGGAGGGTTTCTGCCCTGTCCTCAGCTCTCACAGGGAAGCATGTCTTGAAGCCAGCTGTCCAACTAAGCTGCATTCCTATGGCAGTGAGAAGGTAGCAGTACTTCTGAGTCAGGAGGTTCCAAGATTACACTCTACTGCACCTGGAGGATACCCTCCAGGTCTGCATTGTTAACTTGTACTCAGAAGCCTCTGGCAATCGTCTCTGGTGAAGACGTGTGAAACTCACTCTGCAGGCAGTGTGGAACTGTGAGGGACTGAGGGTGAGCTCAACTCTCAGAAGTAAGATGCTTTTGGACAAGGCGGTATCAGCTACCCTTCTCACATATGGAACTTAGTATGTTAGCACCTGTCTACCACAAGAATTACTGGAAATCGTGAATGAGCTTGGAAGGCACTAGTCTTTGTGCGGGATGGAGATGCCAATTACCTCTCCCAGCACTTCCGTCAAACAGCGAGCCTAGGCCTTTTAGAAGCCAAGGGTACCAGCAGGCTGGATGTGAGGTACAGGCCATAAGCTCAACTCTCAAAGTGGTTATGCATGGGAGGAGATGTCTGCTACCCCTCGTACATGGGAATTTGGAACCTAGCTACACTCTGTTGAGGAGAAAGCCGTTGGAAATCGCTGTATTCAACTCAGATACACGGGAGTTCAGGCCCAGTGCTCACACATGCTTTTTCCCGCAACCTCTCCCAGCCACTAACATTAGGATGTGTTAGCAGCTTACTCCTACAGTCAGGCAGGCATGCGGGAGGTTCTGCCCTGTCCTCAGACTCTCACGGGAAGCATGTCTTGAAGCCAGCTGTCAACTAGCTGCAATTCCTATGGCAGTGAGAAGGTATCAGTACTTCTTGAGTCAGGGAGGTTCCAAAGATTACCCCTTACTGCAACTGGAGATACACTCCAGGTCTGCATTGTTAACTTGTCTCAGAAGACTCTGGCCAGTCGCTCTGGTGAAGACGGTGAAAACTCACTCTGCAGGGCATTTGGCGAAGTGTGAGGTACTGAGGGGTGGGATCAAACACTCAGAAAGTAAGATGCTTTTGGAAAGGCGTCAAGCTACCTTCTCACATAGGAACTTAGTATGTAGCACATTTCTATTCAAGAATTCCAGGGAAATCGTGAATGAGCTTGTGAGGCACTCGTCTTGTGTTGCTGGGAGATTCCATAACCTCTCCCAGGCACTTCCGTCAACAGCGGAGCCTAGGCCTTTTTAGAAGCCAAGGGTACCAGCAGGCCTGGGATGTGGAGGTACAGGCATAATGCTCCAACTCTCAGACCAGAAGTGGTATGCATGCGAGGCAGATGTCTTGCTACCCACTCGGACACATGGAGGAGTTGGAACCTAGCTACACTCTGATTGAGAAAGTCATTGGAAATCGCTGTATTCAACTCAGATACACGGAGTTCAGGCCCCAGTGCTCCATCATGCTTTTCCCGCAACTCTCCCAGCCACTAACATTAGGATGTTAGCAGCTACTCCTACAGTCATGCAGGATGCGGGAGGGTTCTGCCCTGTCCTCAGCTCTCACAGGAAGCATGTCTTGAAGCCAGCTGTCAACTAGCTGCATTCCCTATGGCAGTGAGAAGGTAGCAGTACTTCTGAGTCAGGAGGTTCCCAGATTACCACTCTACTGCACCTGGAGATACCCTCCAGGTCTGCATGTTAACTTGTACTCAGAAGCCTCTGGCAATCGTCTCTGGTGAAGACGTGTGAAACTCACTCTGCAGGCAGTGTGGAACTGTGAGGGACTGAGGGTGAGCTCAACTCTCAGAAGTAAGATGCTTTTGGACAAGGCGTTCAGCTACCATTCTCACCTATGGAACTTAGTATGTAGCACCTGTCTACCACAAGAATTACTGGGAAATCGTGAATTGAGCTTGGAGGCACTCGTCTTGTGTGCCGGGAGATTCCAATTACCTCTCCCCAGCACTTCCGTCAAACAGCGAGCCTAGGCCTTTTTAGAAGCCAAGGGTACCAGCAGGCTGGATGTGGAGGTACAGGCCATAAGCTCAACTCTCAGAAGTGTGTATGCATGGGAGGCAGATAGCTGCTACCCGCTCGTACATGGGATTTGGAACCTAGCTACACTCTGGTTGAGGAAAGTCCGTTGGAAATCGCTGTATTCAACTCAGATACACGGGAGTTCAGGCCCAGTGCTCACACATGCTTTCCCGCAACCTCTCCCAGCCACTAACATTAGGATGTTAGCAGCTACTCCTACAAGTCAGGCAGCATGCGGGAGGGTTCTGCCCTGTCCTCAGCTCTCACAGGGAAGCATGTCTTGAAGCCAGCTAGCTGTCAACTAGCTGCATTCCTATGGCAGTGAGAAGGTAGCAGTATTCTGAGTCAGGAGGTTCCAAGATTACCAGTCGACTGCACCTGGGGATACCCTCCAGGTCTGCATTGTTACCCTGCGTCTCAGAAGCCTCTGGCAAACGTCTCTGCTGAAGACCTGCGAAACTCACTCTGCAGGCAGTGTGGAACTGTGAGGGACTGAGGCTGAGCTCAACTCTCAGAAGTAAGATGGTTTTGGACAAGGCGTTCAGCTACCCTCTCACGTATGGAACTTAGTATGTAGCACCAGTCTACCACAGGAATTACTAGGAAATCGCTGAACTGAGCTTGGAGGCACTAGTCTTGTGTGCCGGGTGATTCCAATTACCTCTCCCAGCACTTCCGTCAAACAGCGAGCCTAGGCCTTTTAGAAGCCAAGGGTACCAGCAGGCTGGATGTGGAGGTACAGGCCATAAGCTCAACTCTCAGAAGTGTGTATGCATGGGAGGCAGATGTCTGCTACCCACTCGGACATGGGAGTTGGAACCTAGCTACACTGTGATTGAAGAAGGCCATTGGAAATCGCTGTATTCAACTCAGATACACGGGAGTTCAGGCCCAGTGCTCACACATGCTTTTCCCGCAACCTCTCCCAGCCACTAACATAAGGATGTTAGCAGCTACTCCTACAGTCAGGCAGGATGCGGGAGGGTTCTGCCCTGTCCTCAGCTCTCACAGGGAAGCATGTCTTGAAGCCAGCTGTCATTAGCTGCATTCCTATGGCAGTGAGAAGGTAGCAGTACTCTGAGTCAGGAGGTTCCAAGATTACCACTCTACTGCACCTGGAGATACCCTCCAGGTCTGCATTGTTAACTTGTACTCAGAAGCCTCTGGCAATCGTCTCTGGTGAAGACGTGTGAAACTCACTCTGCAGGCAGTGTGGAAGTGTGAGGGACTGAGGGTGGGCTCAACACTCAGAAGTAAGATGCTTTTGGACAAGGCGTTCAGCTACCTTCTCACATATGGAACTTAGTATGTAGCACATGTCTACCACAAGAATTACAGGGAAATCGTGAATTGAGCTTGGAGGCACTCGTCTTGTGTGCCGGGAGATTCCAATTACCTCTCCCAGCACTTCCGTCAAACAGCGAGCCTAGGCCTTTTAGAAGCCAAGGGTACCAGCAGGCTGGATGTGGAGGTACAGGCCATAAGCTCAACTCTCAGAAGTGTGTATGCATGGGAGGCAGATGTCTGCTACCCACTCGGACATGGGAGTTGGAACCTAGCTACACTGTGATTGAAGAAGGCCATTGGAAATCGCTGTATTCAACTCAGATACACGGGAGTTCAGGCCCAGTGCTCACACATGCTTTTCCCGCAACCTCTCCCAGCCACTAACATTAGGATGTTAGCAGCTACTCCTACAGTCAGGCAGGATGCGGGAGGGTTCTGCCCTGTCCTCAGCTCTCACAGGGGAGCATGTCTTGAAGCCAGCTGTCAACTAGCTGCATTCCTATGGCAGTGAGAAGGTAGCAGTACTCTGAGTCAGGAGGTTCCAAGATTACCACTCTACTGCACCTGGAGATACCCTCCAGGTCTGCATTGTTAACTTGTACTCAGAAGCCTCTGGCAATCGTCTCTGGTGAAGACGTGTGAAACTCACTCTGCAGGCAGTGTGGAAGTGTGAGGGACTGAGGGTTGGGCTCAACTCTCAGAAGTAAGATGCTTTTGGACAAGGCGTCAGCTACCTTCTCACATATGGAACTTAGTATGTAGCACCTGTCTACCACAAGAATTACTGGGAAATCGTGAATTGAGCTTGGAGGCACTCGTCTTGTGTGCCGGGAGATTCCAATTACCTCTCCCGCACTTCCGTCAAACAGCGAGCCTAGGCCTTTTAGAAGCCAAGGGTACCAGCAGGCTGGATGTGGAGGTACAGGCCATAAGCTCAACTCTCAGAAGTGTGTATGCATGGGAGGCAGATGTCTGCTACCCGCTCGTACATGGGATTTGGAACTAGCTACACTCTGGTTGAGGAAAGTCGTTGGGAAATCGCTGTATCAACTCAGATCCAGGGAGTTCAGGCCCAGTGCTCACACATGCTTTTCCCGCAACCCTCCCAGCCACTAACATTAGGATGTTAGCGCTACCCTAACAGTCAGGCAGCATGCGGGAGGGTTCTGCCCTGTCCTCAGCTCTCACAGGGAAGCATGTCTTGAAGCCAGCTGCTGTCAACTAGCTGCATTCCTATGGCAGTGAGAAGGTAGCAGTATTCTGAGTCAGGAGGTTCCAAGATTACCAGTCTACTGCACCTGGGATACCCTCCAGGTCTGCATTGTTACCCTGCGTCTCAGAAGCCTCTGGCAAACGTCTCTGCTGAAGACCTGCGAAACTCACTCTGCAGGCAGTGTGGAACTGTGAGGGACTGAGGCTGAGCTCAACTCTCAGAAGTAAGATGGTTTTGGACAAGGCGTTCAGCTACCTCTCACGTATGGAACTTAGTATGTAGCACCAGTCTACCACAGGAATTACTAGGAAATCGCTGAACTGAGCTTGGAGGCACTAGTCTTGTGTGCCGGGTGATTCCAATTACCTCTCCCAGCACTTCCGTCAAACAGCGAGCCTAGGCCTTTTAGAAGCCAAGGGTACCAGCAGGCTGGATGTGGAGGTACAGGCCATAAGCTCAACTCTCAGAAGTGTGTATGCATGGGAGGCAGATGTCTGCTACCCACTCGGACATGGGATTGGAACCTAGCTACACTGTGATTGAAAGCCGGAAATCGCTGTATTCAACTCAGATACACGGGAGTTCAGGCCCAGTGCTCACACATGCTTTTCCCGCAACCTCTCCCAGCCACTAACATAGGATGTTAGCAGCTACTCCTACAGTCAGGCAGCATGCGGGAGGGTTCTGCCCTGTCCTCAGCTCTCACAGGGAAGCATGTCTTGAAGCCAGCTGTCAACTAGCTGCATTCCTATGGCAGTGAGAAGGTAGCAGTACTCTGAGTCAGGAGGTTCCAAGATTACCACTCTACTGCACCTGGAGAT
>NW_023331816.1:0-33416 GCF_011100685.1 Canis lupus familiaris | reverse complement strand
GACTCCGGTAGACTAGGGCCTCACCTGGATCTCTGACTCTGGCCTGAAGGTTGGCTACCTGGACCTGGTGAGTGGGTTGCCACCGTGGGCCTCACCCATACCTGGTGACTCAGGTCCTCTCACGTTGGCCTCTTCGACCTGGTGAATCTGGTCCTACCTGGTCCTCCCCCAGACCCGGGGACTCTGGTCACCTCCTGGCCTCACCTGGACCTGGTGAATCTGGTCCCATTTGGGCCTCACCCGTCCTGGGACTTTGTTCCCCACCTGGACCTGTTGCTGTGGATTCTTTCTTGGCCTCACAAGGAACTGGTGACTCTGATCCTGTCTGCGCGTCACCTAGACCTGCTGACTCTGGTCCTCACCTGGCATCATTGGTACCCGGTGACTCTGTTCCACACCTGAACATCACTGGACATGATGACTCTGGAACCTCTCTGGGCCTCATCCTGACCTGGTGACTCTGGTCCCCATCTGGATGTCACCTGGACCAGGTGATTCTGGTAGCCCTCTAGGCCTCACCAGATCTCTTGACTCTTCCTCAACTGGGCCTAACCTGGACCTAGTGAATATGCTCCATCAGGGTCTCATTTGGACCTGGTGACTCTCGTCCCTACCTGGCCATCATCGGGACATGGTTCCACTGCATGGCCTGCAGGTTGGCCTCATCATGCTGGTAAATCTGGTCCCTACCTGGCATCATCGGACATGGTTCCACTGCATGGCCTGCAGGTTGGCCTCACCTGGACGTGGTAACTCTAGTACCAACCTGGGCATCATCGGACATGGTTCCTCTGCATGGCCTGCATGTTGCCTCAGCTGGACCTCGTGAGTGTGTTGCCACCTGGGGCTCACCCATACTGTTGACTCAGGTCCCCACGTGCCTCTTGGACCTGGTGATCTGGTCCTTACCTGGTCCCTCTCCCAGACCCGGGACTCACCTCACACCACCTGGGCCCTGGCCCTGTGAATCTGGTCCCCATCTGGGCCTCACACAGTCCTGGTGACTTTGTTCCCCACCTGGACCTGATTGCTATGGACTCTTTCTTGGCCTCACCTGGACCTGGGGACTCTGATCCTAACTGGGCCTCACCCAGATCTGGCGACTCTGGTCCTCACCTGTGGACCATTATGACCTGGATACTCTGTTCCACACCTGAGCCTCACCTGGACATGATTACTCTGGATCCACTCTGAGCCTCACCCTGACATGGTGACTCTGGTCCCATCTGGATGTCACTAGACCAGGTGAATCTGGTACCCCCTCTGGGCCTCAACCAGATCTGTGATCTGGTCCTCAACTGGGCCTCACCTGGACCTAGTAAATATGCTCCATCTGGCCTCATTTGGACTGGTGACTCTGGTCCCTACGTGGCAACATCGCGACCTGGTTCCACATAATGGTCTACAGGTTGGCCTCTTCTTGACCTGGTAACTCTGGTCCCTACCTGGGCATCATCGGGACGGTTTCCTCTGCATGGCCTGCAGGTTGGCTCACCTAGACCTGGTGAGTGGGCTTGCCCACCTGGGCCTCACCCATCCTGGTGACACAGGTCTCACTCACGTGGGCGTCACTTGGACCTGGTGAATCTGGTCCTTACCTGGTCCTCACCCGGAACTGGTAACCCTTGTCACCAAATGGGAATCACCTGGACCTCGTGAATCTGGTCCCCATCTGGGCCTCACACATTCCTGGTGTCTTTGATCCCCACCTGGACCTGATTGCTGTGGACTCCTCTTGGCCTCACCTGGAACTGGCAACTCTGGCTCCTAACTGGGCCTCACCCAGATCTGGTGACTCTGGTCCTCACCTGTGGACCATTATGACCTGGATACTCTGTTCCACACCTGAACCTCACCTGGACATGATGACTCTGGATGCCCTCTGGGCCTCACCATGACATGGTGACTCTGGTCCCCTCTGGATGTCCCCTAGACCAGGTGAATCTGGTACCCCTCTAGGCGTCACTAGACCTGGTGACTCTGGTCCTCATCTGGGCCTCACCTGGACCTAGTGAATATCTACCCACCTGCGCCTCGCTGGACCTGGTGACTCTGACTCTACCTGGGCATCATTGGACATGGTTACTGTATTACCCACTGGGACTGACCTGATCCTGGTAACTCTGGTCCTGACTTTGGCCTCTCTGTACCAGGTTACTCTGGCTCCACCTGGGCCTCACCTGTACCTGGTAACTCTGATCCTAAGCATGGGCTCACCTGACCCGGTGACTGTGGTTCCCATCGGGCCTCACTTGGACCTCATGTCTCCGGTTACACCTGGGCCTCATCAGGACCTGGTGTCTCTGGTACCCACCTGGGTAGCATCAGCATATGGTTACACTGTTCACTACACTCACCAGCCGACCTAATAACCTGGTCTTCACCTGGGGCACACTGGACATGGTGACACTGGTTCCCACCTGGGTCTCACCTGGACATGGTGAGTCGGATCCCCACCTGGTCCTCACCTGTACTGGTGATTTTCATTCCACATGGACATCATGTGAACCTGGTGGCTGCAGTGTTTCTAGCTTGTCATGTACGTCGTGTCTCTGTCCCCACCGGGCCCTCTCCCGGACCGGGTGAGTGTGGTTGCCACCTGCACCTCACATGGACCTGGTGATCTGGGGCCTCACCCAGTCCTGGTGACTTTGTTCCCCACCTGGACCTGATTGCTGTGGACTCTTTCTTAGCCTCACCTGGAACTGGTGACTCTGATCCTATCTGCGCGTCACCCAGACCTGGTGACTCTGGTCCTCACCTGGGCATCATTGGTACCTGGTGACTCTGTTCTACACTTGAGCCTCAACTGGACATGCTGACTCTGGAACCTCTCTGGGCCTCACCCTGCCTTGGTGACTCTGGTACCCATCTGGATGTCACCTGGACCAGGTGATTCTGGTACCCGCTCTAGGCCTCAACAGTTCTGGTGAACCTGGTCCTCAACTGGGCCTCACCTGGACCTAGTGAATATGCTCCATCTGGGACTCATTTGGACCTGGTGACTCTGGTACCTACCTGGGCATCATAGGGATATGGTTCCAATGCATGGCTTGCAGGTTGGCCTCACCTGACCTGGTAACTCGGTCCCTACCTGGGCATAATCGGGACATGGTTCCACTGCATGGCCTGCAGGTTGGCCTCACCTGGACCTGGTGAGTGGGTTGCCAATTGTGGCCTCACCCATACCTGGTGACACAGGTCCCCACGTGGGCCTCAATTGGACCTGGTGAATCTGGTCCTTACCTGGTCCTTCCCCAGAACTGGTAAACTCTGGTCACCACCTGGGAATCACCTGGGCCTGGTGAATCTGGTCCCCATCTAGGCCTCACCCAGTCCTGGTGACTTTGTTCCCCACAGGACCTGATTGCTGTGGACGCCTTCTTGGCCTCAACTGGGACTAGTGACTCTGATCCTAACTGGGCCTCACACAGATCTGGTGACTCTGGTCCTCACCTGTGGACCATTAACCTGGATACTCTGTTCCACACCTGAGCCTCACCTGGACATGAAGCTCTGGATCCCCTCTGGGCCTCACCCTGACATGGTGACTCTAGTCCCCATCTGGATGTCACTTAGACCAGGTGAATCTTGTACCCCTCTAGGCCTCAACTACACCTGGTGACTCTGGTCCTCAACTGGGCCTCACCGGACCTAGAGAATATGCTCCCCACCTGCGCCTCATCTGGACCTGGGACTCTGGTTCTACCTGGTCATCATCGGGACATGGTTACTGTATTCCCACTGGGACTGACCTGATCCTGGTAACTCTGGTCCGGACTTTGGCCTGTTCTGTACCAGGTGACTCTGGCTCCACCTGGGCCTCATCTGTAACTGGTGACCTGATCCTAAGCATGCCTCACCTGACTTTCTGACTGTGGTTCCCATCGGGACCTCACCTGGCCTCATGTCTCTAGTCGCACCTGGGCCTCACCAGGACCTGTGTCTCTGGTACCCCCTGGGTACATCAGGATATCGTTACACCTCTTCACTATCAGTGACACAGCGGGACGTATTAACTCTGTCTTCACCTGGCCACACCTGGATGTGGTGACACTGGTTCCCACATGGGTCTCACCTGGACATTGTGAATCGGATCCCACCTGGGCCTCATTTGTAACTGGTGATTCTCGTTCCCACATGGACACCATGTCGACCTGGTGGCTGCAGTGTTTCTAGCTTCTCATGTACCTCGTGACTCTGGTCCCCACCAGGGCCTCACCGGGACCTGGTGAGTGTGGTTGCCACCTGCACCTCACCTGCAGCTGGTGATTCTGGTCTGCACCTGAACTACCCTGGATCTGGTGACTGTGGTCCCCACCTGGGCTTCACCTGGATTTTGGGGACTCCGGTCCCCATCTGGGCCTCAACTGGCCCTGTTGACCATGGTCCTCACTGGGCAAAATTGGGACCCGGTGACTGAGTTCCACAACTGGACCTCACTGGACCAGGTGACTCTGGTCCCCCTCTGGGTCTCACCGTGCCCTGTGACTGTGAACCCACTTTGGCCTGACTTGGACCTGCTGACCCTGGTTGCCACCTGCGCCTGACCTCTAACTGTTGACTCTGGTTCTCTCAAGGGCCTCCCCTGTACCTGGTGATCCTGGTCGCAACTGGCCCCACCTGAACGTGGTGACCCTTGTCACCACGGGGGACTCACCAGGACCTGCTTACTGTGTTCCACACCTGGGCCTCAAGTAGACCTGTTGACCATGGTCCCCAAGCGGCCTCACATGACCTGTTTTCCTCTGATCCCCACCGGGGCCTCACGTGTACCTGGTAACTCTGGTCCTCACCTGGGCCTCATCTGGACCTAGTGACTCTGGTCCCCACCTGGGCTCACCTGGATCTGGTGACTCTGGTCCTCAGTTTGGCCTCACCTGGACCTGGTGTCTCTCGTCCCACTTTGACCTAACTCAGAACTGCTGAATCTTGACCCACCTAGGCCGCACGCAGACCTGGTGACTCTTGTCCCCAGCTCTGCCTCAATTCGACCTGATGAATCTGCTCCTCACGTTGGCCTCACATGGACCTGGGACTCAGTGGATAGAGTGGCTCTGGTTCCCACAAGGGGCTCACATGATACTGGTGACTGTGGTCCCACCTGGGCCTCACCTGGACGAGGTGACTGGTTCCCACAGGGACCTCACCTGGACCTGGTGACCAGGTCCTCATATGGGCATCATGGGACCTGGTTTCTCAGTTCCACATCGGGACCTAAACTGGACCTAGTGATTCTCGTCCCATTATGGTCCTCACCCTGACGGGGTGACTCTGGTCCCCACCTGGATATCACCAGAACCGGGTGATTCTGGTCCCCCTCTGGGACTCACCGGGAGCTGGGGACACTGGTCCTCAACTGGGCCTCAACAGGACCTGGTGAATCTGCTCCTCACTTAGGGGCCTCGTCTAGATCTTCTGACTCTTTTCCCACCTGGCATCAATGGGACATGGTTAGTCTGTTCCCCACCTGGGCCTCACCTGGACATGATAACTTTGCTCCACATTTTGGCCTCAACTAGTCCTGATGACTCTGGTCCCCCGACCTAGGCGTCAAATCTGACATGATTGCTGTGGACTCCTTCTTAGCCTCAACTGGAACTGGTGACTCTGATCCAGATTGAGGATCCCCATTCTGGGCCTCACCTGGCCCTGTGAACCATGGTCCTCAACTGCCAAAATTGGGACCCGTGACTGTGTTCCACCCCTGGACCTCACCTGGAACAGGTGACTCTGGTCCCCCCTCTGGGTCTCACCCTTCCCTAGTGACTGTGAACCCGACTTTGGCCTGACTTGGACCTGCTGAACCCAGGTTGACACCTGCGCTGACCTCGAATGTTGACTCTGGTTCACTCAAGGGCTTACCCTGTCCATGGTGATCTTGTCCCCCCCTGGGACTCACCTGGACGTGGTGACCCTTGTCACCACCAGGGGACTCACCTGGGACCTGGTACTTGTGTTCCACACCTGGGCCTCAAGTAGTCCTGTTGACCATGGTACCGAAGCCTGCCTCATATGGACCTGTTTCCTGTGATCCCTCGGGGCATCAGTGTACCTGGTAACACTGGTCCTCACTTGGGCCTCATCTGGACCTAGTGACTCATGGTCCCCACTTGGCTTCACCTGGATCTGGTGACTCTGGTCCTAAACTGGGCCTCACGTGGACCTATTGAATATGCTCCATCTGGGCCTCATTTGGACTTGGTGACTCTCTTCCCTACCTGGCATATCGGGACATGGTTCCCACTGCATGGCCTTTAGGTTGGCCGCCCCTGGACCTGGTAATGTGGTTCTACCTGGGCATCATCGGGATGTGGTTACTCTATTCCCAGTGGGACTTGACTTGATCGTGGTGACTCTCGTCCTGACTTTCGCCTCTTCTGTGCCATGTGACTATGGCTCCCCCTGGATCTCACCTGTAAGTGGTGACTCTGATATCCTAAGCATGGCTTCACCTGACTGGGACTTTGGTTTCCATCGGTACCTCACCTGGTTCCTCATGTCTCTGGTCCCAACTGGGACACACCAGGACCTTGTATCTGGTACGCACCTTAGTAGCATCAGGATATGGTTACACTGTTCACTAACAGTGACCCGGCCGGACCTATTAACTCTCGTCTTCACTTGTCCACACTTGACATGGTGACACTGGTTCCCACCTGGGTCTCACCTGGCACATGGTGACTCAGATCCCCACCTGGGTCCTCACTGGTAAACTTGTAATTCTCTTTCCCACATGGACATCATGTGGACCTGGTGGGTGCAGTGTTTCTAGCTTCTCATGTTACCTCGTGACTCTGGTCCCCACCAGGGCCTCACCCGGACTTGGTGAGTGTGGTTGCCACCTGCACCTCACCAGGACCTCGTGATTCTGGTCTCCACCTGAGACTACAATGGATCTGGTGACTGTGCTCCCCACCTGGGTTCACCTGAATTTGGGGACTCAGGTCCCCCATCTGGGCCTCACCTGGCCCTGTTGACCATGGTCCTCAACTGGGCAAAATTGGGACCCGGTGACTCTGTTCCACAACTGGATCTCACCTGGACAAGTTGACTCTGGTCCCCCTCTGGTCTCACTGTGCCCTAGTGACTGTGAACCCAACTTGGCCGGACTTGGACCTGCTGACCCTGGTTGCCACCTGCGCCTGACCTCGAATGTTGACCTCTGGTTCTCTCAAGGGCCTCCCCTGTACCTGGTGATCCTGGTCCCCAATTGGGCCTCAACTGGACGTGGTGACTCTTGTGACCACCGGGGACTCACCTGGACATGATTACTGTGTTCCACACCTGGGCCTCATGTAGGACATGTTGACCATGGTCCCAAGCCGGGCTCACGTGGACCTTTGCCTCTGATCCTCGCCAAGGGCTCTCGTGTATCTGGTAACTCTGATCCTCATCTGGGGCCTAATCAGGACGTAGTGACTCTGGTCCCCACCTGGGTTTCACATGGATCTGGTGACTCTGGTCCCCACCTGGACTTCACCTGGATCTGGTGACTCTGGTCCCCACCTGGACCTCTCCTGGACCTGGTGACCTCTCTTTCCAAACATGGACCCTCACCTGGATCTGGTGTCTCTGGTCCTCAGTTTGGCCTCACCTGGACCTGGTGTCCTCTCGTCCCACTTTGACCTAACTCAGAACTGCTTGAATCTTGCCCCACCTAGCCCGCAACCCAGACCTGGTGACTCTTGTCCCGAACTATGCCTTAATTCGACCTGATGCAATCTGGTCCTGACGTGGGGCTCACATGGACCTGGGACACAGCTGGATAGAGTGGCTCTGGTTCCACAAGGGGCACACCTGATACTGGTGATTGTGGTCTTATTCTATGCCTCGCCAGGACCTAGTGATTCTGTTCCCCATCTGAGCCTGCATGGCCATAGTGACTCTGGTCCTCACCCAGGCATCATTGGGACCTGGATACTCTATGCCACACCTGGGCCTAGTTTGACCAGGATCTCTGGTCCCATTTTGGGCCTCAAACTAAACTGGTTACTCTGGTTCCCCTCTGGGCCTCACCCTTACCTGGTGACTCTGGTCACCCCTTGGGGTTCACTTGGGCCTCGTGAATCTGGTCCTTAGCTTGTCCGCAACTGGCCCTGGTGACAGGTCACCACCGTGGGCCTCACCTGGACTTGGTGAATCATGTTGCCACCAGCGCCTCACCTGGACCTTGTGACTGTGGTCCCTCCTGGACCTCACCTGGATCTGGTGGCTCTGGTTCCCATATGGGGCCCCTCCTGGATCTGTTCCCTGTGGTCTCCCTCTGGCCTCACCTGGAACACAATGACTCTGATCTATATTTGGGCCTCTCCTGGACCCTGTTGACTCTGGTCCTTACCTGGGCATCATTGGGACCTGGATACTCTCTTATACACCTGGGCCTCACCAGGACCTGGTGACTGTGGTCCCACCTGGGCCTCACCTGGACGGGGTGACTGGTTCCCACAGGGACATCACCTGGACCTGGTGACTCAGGTCCTCATATGGGCATCTTGGGACCTGGTTTCACAGTTCCACATCGGGGCCTCACCTGGACCTAGTGATTCTCGTCCCCCTCTGGGCCTCACCCTGACTTGTGACACTGGTCCCCAACCTAGATATCACCAGAACCGGGTGACACACTCGGAGCTGGGGACACTGGTCCTCAGCTGGGCCTCAACAGGACCTGGTGAATCTACTCCAATCTTAGGCTTCGTCTGGACCTTGTGACTCTTTTCCCACCTGGCATCAGTGGGACATGGTTACTCTGTTCCCCCACCTGGCCCCACCTGGACTTGATAACTTTGCTGCACACTTTGGCCTCAACTGGTCCTGATGACTCTCGTCCCCAAACCTAGGCCTCAATCTGGACCTGGTGACTGTCGTCCCCAACTGGGTCTCAGCTGGACCTGGTGACTCCCGTTCCCACATGAACCACACCTGGGTCTGGTGACTGTGGTGTTCTTGTAGACTCACATTTACCTTGAATCCCGTCCCCACTAGGGCCTCACCTGGATCTGGTGAACTCTGGCCTGCAGGCTGGCCTCAACTGGACCTGGTGAGTGGGCTTGCCACCTGGGCCTCACCCATACATGGTGACACCGGTCCCCACGTAGGCCCCAGTATCTTGGTGAATCTCGTCCTTACCTGGTCCTCAACCGGACCTGGTAACCCTAGTCACCACCTGGGAATCACCTGGACCTGGTGTATCTGGCCCCATCTGGGCCTCACCCAGTCCTGGTGACTTTGTTCCCCACCTGGACCTGATTGCTGTGGACGCCTTCTTGGCCTCAACTGGAACTGGTGACTCTGATCCTAACTGGGCCTCACCAAGATCTCGTGACTCTGGTCCTCACCTGTGGACCATTATCACCTGGATACTCTGTTCCACACCTGAGCCTCACCTGGACATGATGACTCTGGATCCCTTCGGGGCCTCACCCTGACATGGTGACTCTGGTCCCCATCTGGATGTCACCTAGACCAGGTGAATCTGTTACCCCTCAAGGGCTCAAATATGCCTGGTGACACTGGTCCTCAACTGGGTCTCACCGAGACCTAGTGAATATGCCTCCCACCTGCGCCTCATCTGGACCTGGTGACGCTGGGTCTACCTGGGCATCATCGGAACATAGTTACTCTGTTCCCCACTGGGACTGACCTGATCCTGGTAACTCTGGTCCTGACTTTGGCCTCTTCTGTACCAGGTGACTCTGGCTCCACCTGGGCCTCACCTGTAACTGGTGACTCTGATCCAAAGCATGGCCTCTCCTGACCTGGTGACTGTGGTTCCCATCGGGACCTCACCTGGACCTCATGTCTCTGGTCCCACCTGGGCCTCACCAGGGACCTGGTGTCTCTGGTACACACCTGGGTAGCATCAGGATATGGTTACACTGTTCACTAACAGTGACCCAGCCGGACCTATTAACTCTGGTCTTCACCTGGGCCACACCTGGACATGGTGACACTCGTTCCCACCTCGGTCTCACCTGGAAATGCTGAGTCAGATACCCACCTGGTCCTAACCTATAACTGTTGATTCTCGTTGCCACATGGACATCATGTGGACCTGGGGGCTGCGGTGTTTCTAGTTTGTCATGTACCTTGTGACACTGGTCCCCCACCAGGGCCTCACCGGGACCTGGTGAGTGTGGTTGCCACCTGCACCGGCACCTGGACCTGTTGATTCTGGTCTGCACCTGAGAGTACCCTGGATCTGGTGACTGTGGTCCCCACCTGGGCTTCACCTGGATTTGGGGACTCTCGTCCCCACGTGAGGCTCACCAGGCCCTGTTGACCATGGTCCTCATTTGGGCAAAATTGGGACCCTGTGACTGTGTTCCACAACTGGACCTCACCTGGACCAGGTGACTCTGGTCCCCCTCTGGGTCTCAACCATCCCTAGTGACTGTGAACCCCACTTTCCCCTGACTTAGACCTGCTGACTCTAGTTGAAACCTGCGCCTAAACTCGAACTGTTGACTCTGGTTCTTTCAAAGGGCCTCCCCTGTACCTGGTGATCCTGGTACGAACCTGGGCCTCACCTGGACGTGGTGACTTTGTCACCATGGGGACTCACCTGGACCTGCTTACTGTGTTCCACACCTGGGCCTCAGGTAGACCTGTTGACCATGGTCTCCAAGCTGGCCTCACATGGACCTGTTGCCTCTGATCCCCAACGGTGCCTCACGTGTACCTGGTGACTCTGGTCCTCACCTGGGCCTCATCTGGACCTAGTGACTCTGCTCCCCGCCTGGGCTTCACCTCGATCTGGTGACTGGTCCCCACCGGGACTTGACCTGCATCTGGTGACTCTGGTCCCCACCTGGACCTCTCCTGGACCTGGTGACTCTCTTTCCAACATGCCACCTCACCTGGATCTGGTGACACTGGTCCTCAGTTTGGTCTCACCTGGACCTTGTGACTCAGGTCTTCATATGGGCATCATGGGACCTGGTTTCTCAGTTCCACATCGGGGCCTCACCTCGACCTAGTGATTCTCGTCCCCCTCTGGGCTTCTCTCTGACGTGGTGACTCTGGTCCCCACCTGGATATCACCAGAACCGGGTGACTCTGGTCCTCCTCTGGGACTCACCCGGAGCTGGGGACACTGCTCCTCAACTGGGCCTCAACAGGACCTGGTGAATCTACTCCTCACTTAGGCCTCATCTGTACCTTGTGACTCTTTTCCCACCTGGCATCAATGGGACATGATTTCTCTGTTCCCCACCTGGGGCTCACCTGGACATGATAACTTTGCTCCACACTTTGGCCTCAACTGGTCCTGATGACGCTGGTTCCCCCACCTAGGCCTCAATCTGGACCTGGTGACTGTGGTCCCACCTGGGTCTCACCTGGACCTGGTGACTCTCGTTCCCACATAAACTAAACCTGGACCTGGTGACTGTGGTGTTCTTGTAGACTCACATTTTCGTGGTTGGACTTCCGGTACCCACTAGGGCCTCACCTGGATCTGGTGACTCTGGCCAGCAGGTTGGGCTCGCCTGGACCTGGTGAGTGGGGTTGACACCTGGGCCTCACCCATACCTGGTGACTCAGGTCTCCACGTGGGCCTCTTGGACCTGGTGAATCTTGTTCTTACCTGGTCCTTTCCCAGGCCCGTGGACTCTGGTCACCACATGGTTCTCACTTGGACCTGGTGAATCTGGTCCCCATCTGTGCCTCACCCAGTCCTGGTGACTTTTTTCCCCACCGGGACCTGATTGCTGTGGACTCTTTCTTGGCCTCACCTGAAACGGATGACTCTGAACGTATCTGAGTGTCACCCAGACCTTTTGACTCTGGTCCTCACCTAGCCATCATTGGTACATGGAGACTCTGATCCACACCTGAGCCTCACCTGGACCATGATGACACTGGAACCTCTCTTGGCCTCACCCTGACCTGGTGACCCTGGTCCCCATCTCGATGTCACCTGGACCTGGTGATTCTTGTACCCCTCTAGGACTCACCCAGATCTGGTGACTCTCGTCCTCAACTGGGCCTCACCTGGACCTAGTGGATATGCTCCATCTGGGCCTCATCTGGACCTGGTGACTCTGGTCCCTACCTGGGCATCATCGGGACATGGTTACTCTATTCCACACTGAGAATGACCTGATCCTGGTAACTCTGGTTCTCTCTTTGGACTCTTCTGTACCAGGTAACTCTGGCTCCACCTGGGCCTGACCTGTAACTGGTGACTCTGATCCTACGCATGGCCTCATCTGACCTAGTGACTGTGCTTCCCATCGGGACCTCACCTGGACCTCATGTCTCCGGTCCCACCTGGGCTTACCAGGACCTGGTTGTCTCTGGTACCCACATGGGTACCATCAGGATATGGTTACACGGTTCACTAACAGTGACACAGCCGGACCTATTAGCTCTGGTCTTCACCTGGGCCACACCCTGGACATGGTGACACTGGTTCCCACCTGGGTCTCAACTGGACATGGTGAGTCGGATCCCCACCTGGTCCTCACGTGTAACTGGTGATTCTCGTTCCCACATGGACTCATGTGGAACTGGTGGCTGCAGTATTTGAGCTTCTCATGTACCTCTTGACTCTGGTCCCCACCAGGGCCTCACCGGGACCTGGTGAATCTGGTCCCCATCTGGGCCATACCCAGTCCTGCTGACTTTTGTTCCCCACCTGGACCTGATTGCTGTGGACTCTTTCTTTGCCTCACCTGAAACGTGGTGACTCTGATCCTATCTGCGCGTCACCTAGACCTGGTGACTCTGGTCCTCACCTGGGCATCATTGGTACCTGGTGACTCTGTTCCACACCTGAGCCTCACCTGGACATGATGACTCTGGAACCTCTCTGGGCATCAACCTGACCTGGTGACTCTGGTCCCCATATGGATGTCACCTGGACCACGGAATCATGGTACTTCTCTGGGCTTCAACCTGTCTAGTGACTCTGGTCCTCAACTGGGCCTAACCTAGACCTAGTGATTATGCTCCATCTGGGCCTCATTTGGACCTGGTGACTCTGGTCCCTACCTGGGCATCATCGGACATGGTTCCACTGCATGGCCTGTAAGTTGGCCTCACCTGGACCTGGTAACTCTCGTCCCTACCTGGACATCATTGGGACCTGGTTCCTCTGTATGGCCTGCAGTTTGGCCTCACCTGGACCTGGTGAGTGGGTTTGTCACCTGGGCCTCACCCTTGCCTAGTGACACAGGTCCCCACGTGGCCTCACTTGGACCTGGTGAATCTGGTCCTTACCTGGTCCTCACCCGGAACTGGTAACTCTGGTCACCACCTGGGAATCACCTGGGCCTGGTGAATCTGGTCCCCATCTGGGCCTCATCCAGTCCTGGTGACTTTGTTCCCCACCTGGACCTGATTGCTGTGGACTCCTTCTTGGCCTCACCTGGAACTGGTGACTCTGATCCTAACTGGGCCTCACCCAGTTCTGGTGACTCTGGTCCTCATCTGTGGACCATTATGAGCTGGATAAACTCTTCCACCCCTGAGCCTCACCTGGGCATGATGACTCTGGAGCCCCTCTGGGCCTCAGCCTGATATGGTGACTCTGGTCCCTATCCGTATGTCACCTAGACCAGGTGAATCTGGTACCCTTCTATGCCTCAACTTGACCTGGTAAATCTGGTCCTCAACCTAGTGAACATGCTCCCCACCTGCGCCTCATCTGGACCTGGTGACTCAGGTTCTACCTGGGCATCATCGGGACATGGTTACTCTATTCCCAACTGGGACTGACCTGATCCTGGTAACTCTGGTCCTGACTTTGGCCTCTTCTGTACCAGGTGACTCTGGCTCCACCTCGGCCTCACCTGTAACCTCTGACTCTGATCCTAAGCATGGCCTCACCTGACCTGGTGACTGTGGTTCCCATCGGGACCCTCACCTGGACCTCATGTCTCTGGTCCCACCTGGGCCTCACCAGGACCTGGCGTCTCTGGGACCCTCCTGGGTAGCATCAGGATATGGTTACAGTGTTCACTAACAGTGCGCCAGCCGGAACTATTAACTCTGGTCTTCACCTGGGCCACACCTGCACATGGTGACACTGGTTCCCACCTGGGTCTCACCTGGACATGGTGAGTCGTATCCCCACCTGGGCCTCACCTATAACTGGTGATTCTTGTTCCCACATGGAGATCATGTGGACCTGTTGTCCGCAGTGTTTCTAGCTTCTTTTTTTAAATTTTTATTTATTTATGATAGTCACCAGAGAGAGAGAGGCAGAGACACAGGCAGAGGGAGGAGCAGGCTCCATGCACAGGGAGTTCGACGTGGGATTCGATCCCGGGTCTCCAGGATCGCGCCCTGGGCCAAAGGCAGGCGGCAAACCGCTGCGCCACCCAGGGATCCCATGTGTTTCTAGCTTCTCATGTACCTCGTGACTCTGGTCCCCACCAGGGCCTCACTGGGACCTGCTGAGTGTGGTTTGCCACCGGCACCTCACCTGGACCTGGTGATTCTGGTCTGCCCCTGAGACTATCCTGGATCTGGTGACTCTGGTCCCCACCTGGGCTTCACCTGGATTTGGGGACTCTGGTCCCCATCTGGCTCACCTGGCCGAGTTGACCATGGTCCTCAACTGGGCAAAACTGGGACCCGGTGGCTGTGTTCCACAACTGGACCTCACCTTGACCAGTTCACCCTGGTCCCCCTCTGGGTCTCACCGTGCCCTAGTGACTGTGAACCCCACTTTGGCCTGACTTGGACCTGCTTACCCTTGTTGCAACCTGCTCCTGACCTCGAACTTTTGACTCTGGTTCTTTCAAGGGCCTCCCCTGTCCCTGGTGATCCTGGTCCCCACCTGGGCCTCACCTGGACGTGGTGACTCTTGTCAACACCGGGGACTCACCTGGCCCTTGTTACTGTGTTCTACACCTGGGCCTCAAGTAGACCTGTTGCCTCTGATCCCCACCGGGGCCTTAGTTGTCTGGTAACTCTGGTCCTCACCTGGCCTCATCTGGACCTAGTGACTCTGGTCACCACCTGGGCTTCACCTGGATCTGGTGACTCTGGTCCCCACCTGGACTTCACCTGGATCTAGTGACTCTGGTCCCCACCTGGACATCTCCTGGACCTGGTGACTCTCTGTCCAACATGGACCTCACCTGGATCTGGTGACTCTGGTCCTCTCTTTGCCCTCACCTGGACCTGGTGCCTCTCATCCCCCCATTGAACTAACTCAAAACTGCAGAATCTTGCCACACCCTAGGCCGCACCCAGACCTGGTGTCTCTTTTCCCCAGCTATGCCTCAATTCGACCTGATGAATCTGGTCCTCACCTGGGCCTCACATGGACCTGGGACTCAGCGGGATAGAGTGGCTCTGATTCCCACAAGGGGATCACCTGATTCTGCTGACTGTGGTGTTATTCTATGCCTCACCAGGACCTAGTGATTCTGTTTGCCATCTGGGCCTGCATGGCCCTAGTGACTCTGGTCCTCACCTAGGTATCATTGGGACCTGGATAATCTATTCCACACCTGGGCCTCACTTTGACGAGGGACCTCTGGTCCCATTCTGGGCCTCAAACTAAACTGGTTACTCTGGTTCCCCCTATGAGCCTCAACCCTACCTGGTGACTCTGGTCACCCCTTAGGCTTCACATGGGCCTGCTGAAACTGGTCCTTAATTGGTCCGCACCTGGATCTGGTGATTGGTCGCCACCTGGGTCTCACCTGGACTTGTTGAATTCTGTTGCCTCCTGCGCCTCACCTGGACCTTGTGACTGTGGTCCCACCTGGACCTCACCTGGATCTGGTGGCTCTGTTTCCCATATGGGGCTCTCCTGGACCTGGTTCCTGTGGTCTCCACCTGGCCTCACCTGGAACACAATGACTCTGATCCATATTTGGGCCTCTCCTGGACCTGTTCACTCTGGTCCTTACCTGGGCATCATTGGGTCCTGGATACTCTCTTATATTCCTGGGTCTCATCTGGACATGGTGACTGTGGTCCCACCTGGGCCTCACCTGGACGAGGTGACTGGTTCCCACAGGGACCTCACCTGGACCTGGTGGCTCAGGTCCTCATATTGGCATCATGGGACCTGGTTTCTCAGTTCCACATCGGGGCCTCACCTGGACCTAGTGATTCTCGTCCCCTCTGGGCCTCACCCTGACGTGGTGACTCTGGTCCCCACCTGGATATCACCAGTACCGGGTGACTCTGGTCCCCCTCTGGGACTCACCCGGAGCTGGCGACACTTGTCCTCAGCTGGACCTCAACAGTACCTGTTGAATCTACTCCTCACTTAGGCCTCGTCTGGACCTTGTGACTCTTTTCCCACCTGGCATCAATGGGATCATGGTTACTCTGTTTCCCACCTGGGCCTCACATGGACATGATAACTTTGCTCCACACATGAGCCTCACCTGGACATGATGACTCTGGATCCACTCTGGGCCTCCCTCTGACATGGAGACTCTGGTCACCATCTGGATGTCTCCTACACCAGGTGAATCTGGTGCCCCTCTAGGCCTCAACCAAACCTGGTGACTCTAGTCCTCAACTGGGCCTTACCGGGACCTAGTGAATATGCTCCCCAACTGCGCCTCATCTGGATATGGTGACTCTGGTTCTACGTGGGCATCATCGGGACATGGTTACTCTATTCCCCACTGGGAGCGACCTGATCCTGGTAACACTAATCCTGACTTTGCATTTTCTTGTGAGTGTGGTTGCCACCTGCACCTCACCTGGACCTGGTTATTCTGGTCTGCACCTGAGACTCCCCTTGATCTGGTGACTGTGGTCCCCACCTGGGCTTCACCTGGATTTGGGGACTCCGGTCCCCATCTGGGCCTCACCTGGCCCTTTGACCATGGTCCTCAACTGGGGAAAATTGGGACCCTGTGACTGTGTTCCACAACTGGACCTCACCTGGACCAGGTGACTCTGGTCCCCCTCTGGGTCTCACCGTGCCCTAGTCACTGTGAACCCCACTTTGGCCTGACTTCGACCTGCTGACCCTGGTTGCCACCTGTGCCTGACCTCGAACTGTTGACTCTGGTTCTTTCAAGGGCCTCCCCTGTACCTAGTGATCCTGATGCCCACCTGGGCCTCACCTGCACGTGGTGTCTCTAGTCACCACACCTGGGCCTCAATTACACCTCTTGACCATAGTCCCCAAGCTCGCCTCACATGGACCTCTTACCTCTGATCCCGACCGGGGCCTCACGTGTACCTGGTAACTCTGGTCCTCACCAGGGCCTCATCTGCACCTAGTGATTCTGGTCCCCACCTGGACTTCACCTGGATCTCGTGACTCTGGTCCCCACCTGGAACTCACCTCGATCTGGTGACTCTGGTCTCAGTTTGGCCTCACCTGGACTGGTGTCTCTCGTCCCCACTTTGACCTAACTCAGAACTGCTGAATCTTGCCCCACCTAGGCCGCACCCAGACCTGATGACTCTTGTCCCCAGCTATGCCTCAATTCGACCTGATGAATCTGGTCCTCACGTGGGCCTCACATGGACCTGGGACTCAGCGGGATAGAGTGGCTCTGGTTCCCACAAGGGGCTCACCTGATACTGGTGACTGTGGTCTTATTCTATGCCTCACCAGGACCTAGTGATTCTGTTCCCCATCTGGGCCTCCATGGCCCTTGTGACTGTGGTCCTCACCCAGGCATCATTGGGACCTGGATACTCTATTCCACACCTGGGCCTCACTTTGTCCAGGGACCTCTGGTCCCATTCTGGGCCTCAAACTAAACTGGTTACTCTGATTCCCCCCTCTGGGACTCACCCTTACCTGGTGACTCTGGTCACCACTTGGGCTTCACTTGCGCCTGGTGAATCTGTTTCTTAGCTGGTCTGCACCTGGATCTGGTGACAGGTCACCACGTGGGCCTCACCTGGACTTGGTGAATCATGTTGCCACCTGCGCCTCACCTGGACCTTGTGACTGCGGTCCCTCCATGGACCTCACCTGGATCTGGTGGCTCTGGTTCCCATATGGGGCTCTCCTGGACCTGGTTCCTGTGGTCTCCATCTGGCCTCACCTGGAACACAATGACTCTGATCCATATTTGGGCCTCTCCTGGACCTGTTGACTCTGGTCCTTACCTGGGCATCATTGGGACCTGGACACTCTCTTATATACCTGGGCCTCACCAGGACTTGGTGACTGTGGTCCCACCTGGGCCTCACCTGGACGGGGGTGACAGGTTCCCACAGGGACATCACCTGGACCTGGTGACTCAGGTCCTCATATGGGCATCTTGGGACCTGGTTTCACAGTTCCACATCGGGGCCTCACCTGGACCTAGTGATTCTCGGCCCCCTCAGGGCCTCACCCTGACTTGTGACACTGGTTCCCACATGGATATCACCAGAACCGGGTGACACACCCGGAGCTCGGGACACTGGTCCTCAGGTGGGCCTCAACAGGAACTGTGAATCTACTCCAAACTTAGGCTTCGTCTGGACCTTGTGACTCTTTTCCCAGCTGGCATCAATGGGACATGGTTACTCTGTTCCCCACCTGGGCCTCATCTTGACATGATAATTTGCTGCACACTTTGGCCTCAACTGGTCCTGATGACTCTCGTCCCCCAACCTAGGCCTCAATCTGGACTGGTGACTGTCGTCCCCAACTGGGTCTCAGCTGGACCTGGTGACTCCCGTTCCCACATGAACCACACCTGGACCTGGTAACTGTGGTGTTCTTTTAGACTCACATTTACCTTGTGACTCCCGTCCCCACTAGGGCCTCACCTGGATGTGGTGACTCTGGCCTGCATGCTGGCCTCACCTGGACCTGGTAACTCTGGTCCCTACCTCGACATCATCGGGACACGGTTCCTCTGCATGGCCTGCAGGTTGGCCTCAGCCGGACCTGGTGAGTGGGGTTGCCACCTGGGTCTCACCCATACCTGGTGACACAGGTCCCCACGTGGGCCTCACTTGGACCTGGTGAATCTGGTCCTTACCTGGTCCTCACCCGGACCTGGTAACCCTGGTCACCACCTGGGAATCACCTGGACCTGGTGAATATGGTCCCCATCTGGGCCTCACACAGTCCTGTTGACTTCTTCCCCACCTGGACCTGATTGCTGTGGACACCTTCTTGGCCTCAACTGGAACTGGTGACTTCTGATCCTAACTGGGCCTCACTCAGATCTGGTGACTCTGGTCCTCACCTGTGGAACAATATGACCTGGATACTCTGTTCCACACCTGAGCCTCACCTGGACATGATGACTCTGGATCCCCTCTGGTAATCAGCCTGACATGGTGACTCTGGTCCCCATCTGGATGTCACCTAGATCAGCTGAATCTGGTACCCCTCTAGGCCTCAACTAGACCTGGTGACTCAGGTCCTCAACAGGGCCTCAACGGAACCTAGTGAATATGCTCCCACCTGCGCCTCATCTGGACTTGGTGACGCTGGTTCTATCTGGGCATCATTGGGACATGGTTACTCTGTTCCCCACTGGGACTGTCCTGATCCTGGTAACTCTGGTCCGGACTTTGGCCTCTTCTGTACCAAGTGACTCTGGCTCCACCTGGGCCACACCTTTAACTGGTGACTCTGATCCTAAGCATGGCCTCAACTGACTTTCTGACTGTGGTTCCCATCGGGACCTCACCTGGACCTCTTGTCTCTGGTCCCACCTGGGCCTCACCAGGGCCTGGTGTCTCTGGTACCCACCTGGTAGAATCAGGACATGGTTACACTGTTCACTAACAGTGACCCAGCCGGACCTATTAACTCTGGTCTTCACCTGGGCCACACCTGGACATGGTGACACTGGTTCCCACCTGGGTCTCACCTGGACATGGTCACTCGGATCCCCACCTGGTCCTTACCTGTAACTGGTGATTCGTGTTCCCACATGGACATCATGTGGACCTGGTGGCTGCAGTGTTTCTAGCTTCTCATGTACCTCGCGACGCTGGTCCCCACCAGGGCCTCACCAGGACCTGGTCAGTGTGGTTGCCACCTGCATCTCACCTGCACCTGGTGATTCTGGTCTGCACCTGAGACTACCCTGGATCTAGTGACTGTGGTCCCCACCTGGGCTTCACCGGGATTTGGGGACTCCGGTCCCCATCTTGGCCTCACCTGGCCCTGTTGACCATGGTCCTAAACTGGGCAAAATCGGGACGCGGTGACTGTGTTCCACAACTGGAACTCACCTGGACCACGTGACTCTGGTTCCCCTCTGGGTCTCACCGTGCCCTAGTGACTGTGAAACACACTTTGGCCTGACGTGGACCTGCTGACCCTGGTTGGAAGCTGCGCCTGACCTGAACTGTTGACTCTGCTTCTTTCAAGGGCTTCCCCTGTACCTGGTGATCCTGGTCTCCACCGGGCCTCACCTGGACGTGGTGACTCTTGTCACAACTGGGGACTCACCTGGACCTGCTTACTGGTTCCACACCTGGGCCTCAATAGACCTGTTGACCATGGTCCCCAAGCCGGCCTCACATGGACCTGTTGCCTCTGATCCCCACCGGGGCCTCACGTGTACCTGGTAACTCTGGTCCTCACCTGGGCCTCATCTGGACCTAGTGACTCTGGTCCCCACCTGGGCTTCCACATGGATCTGGTGACTCTGGTCCCCACATGGACTTCACCTGTATCTGGTGACTCTGGTACCCACCTGGACCTCTCCTGGACCTGGTGACTCTCTTTCCAACATGGAGCTCACCTGGATCCGGTGACTCTGGTCCTCAGTTTGGCCTCACCTGGACCTGGTGTCTCTTGTCCCCACTTTCACCTAACTCAGAACTGCTGAATCTTCTCCCACCTAGGCCGCCCCCAGACCTGGTGACTCTTGTCCCCAGCTATGCCTCAATTCGACCTGTTGAATCTGGTCCTCACGTGGGCCTCCCATGGACCTGGTACTCAGCTGGATAGAGTGGCTCTGGTTCCCACAAGGGGCTCACCTGATACTGCTGACTGTGATCTTAGTCTATGCCACACCAGGACCTGGTGATTCTGTTCCCCTTCTGGGCCTGCATGGCTCTAGTGACTCTGGTCTTCACCCAGGCATCATTGGGACCTGGATACTCTATTCCACACCTGGGCCTCACTTTGACTAGGGATCGCTGGTTCTATCTGGGCCTCAAATTAACTGGTTTCTCAGGTTCCCCCTCTGAGCCTCACCCTTACCTGGTGACTCTGGACACCCTTTGGGCTTCACTTGGGCCTGGTGAATCTGGTCCTTAGCTGGTCCGCACCAGGATGTGGTGACTGGTCACCACCTGGGCCTCACCTGTACTTGGTGAATCCTGTTGCCACCTGCGCCTCACCTGCACCTTCTGACTGTGGTCCCACCCTGGACCTCACCTGGATCTGGTGGCTCTGGTTAACATATGGGGCTCTCCTGGACCTGCTGCCTGTGGTCTCCATCTTTCCTCACCTGGAACACATGACTCTGATCCATATTTGGGCCTCTCATGGACCTGTTGACTCTGGTCCTTACCTGGAAATCATTGGGAGCTGGATACTCTCTTATATACTTGGGCCTCACCTGGACCTGGTGACTGTGGTCCCACCTGGGCCTCACCTGGACGAGGTGACTTGTTCCCACAGGAAACCTCACCTGGACCTGGTGACTCAGGTCATCATATGGGCATCATGGGACCTTGTTTCTCAGTTCCACATCGGGGACTCACCTGGACCTAGTGATTCTCATCTCCCTCTGGGCCTCACCCTGACGTGGTGACTCTGGTCCCCACCTGGACGTCACCAGAACCGGGTGACTCTGGTCCCCCTCTGGGACTCACCCGGAGCTGGGGACACTGGTCCTCAACTGGGCCTCAACAGGACCTGGTGAATCTACTCCTCACTAAGCCTCGTCTGGACCTTGTGACTCTTTTTCCCACCTGGCATCAATGAGACATGGTTACTCTGTTCCCCACCTAGGTCTCAACTGGACGTGATAGCTTTTCTCCACACTTTGGCCTCAACTGGTCCTGATGACCCTGGTCCCCCCACCTAGGCCTCAATCTGGACCTGGTGACTGTGGTCCCCAACTGGGTCTCACCTGGACCTGGGGACTCTCGTTCCCACATGAACCACACCTGGACCTGGTGACTGTGGTGTTCCTGTAGACTCACATTTACCCATTGACTCCGGTCCCCACTAGGGCCTCACCCGGATCTGGTGACTCTGGCCTGCAGGTTGGCCTCACCTGGACCTGGTGAGTGGGGTTGCCATGTGGGCCTCACCCATACCTGGTGACTCAGGTCCCCACGTGGGCCTCTTGGACCTGGTGAATCTGGTCCTACCTGGTCCTCTCCCAGACCCGGGGAATCTGGTCACCACCTGGGCCTCACCTGGACCTGGTGAATCTGGTCCCCATCTGGGCCTCACCCAGGCATGGTGACTTTGTTCCCCACCTGGATCTGATTGCTGTCGACTCTTTCTTGGCCTCACCTGGAACTGGTGAATCTGATCCTATCTGCGCGTCTCCCAGACCTGGTGACTCTGGTCCTCACCTGGGCATTACTGGTACCTGGTGACTCTGTTCCACACCTTAGGCTCACCTGGACATGATGACTCTGGAACCTCTCTGGGCCTCACCCTGACATGGTGACTCTGGTCCCCATCTGGATGTCGCTTAGACCAGGTGAATCTGTTACCCCTCTAGGGCTCAAATAGACCTGGTGACACTGGTCCTCAACTGGGTGTCACCGAGACCTAGTGAATATGCTCCCCACCTGCGCCTCATCTGGACCTGTTGACGCTGGGTCTACCTGGGCATCATCGGGACATGGTTACTCTGTTCCCCACTGGGACTGACCTGATTCTGGTAACTCTGGTCCTGACTTTGGCCCTCTTCTGTACCAGGTGACTCTGCTTCCACCTTGGCCTCACCTGTAACTGGTGACTCTGATCCAAAGCATGGCCTCTCCTGACCTGGTGACTGTGGTTTCCATCGGACCTCACCTGGACCTCATGTCTCAGGTCCCACCTGGGCCTCACCGGAACCTGGTGTCTCTGGTACCCACCTGGGTAGCATCAGGATATTGTTACACTGTTCACTAACAGTGACCCAGCCGGACCTATTAACTCTGGTCTTCACCTGGGCCACACCTGGACATGGTGACACTGGTTCCCACCTGGGTCTCACCTGGAAATGGTGAGTCAGATACCCACCTGGTCGTAACCTGTAACTGTTGATTCTCCTTCCCACATGGACATCATGTGGACCTGGTGGCTGCGGTGTTTCTAGTTTGTCATGTACCTTGTGACTCTGGTCCCCACCAGGGCCTCACCGAGACCTGGTGAGTGTGGTTGCCACCTGCACCTCACCTGGACTTTGCTGATTTTTGTCTGCCCCTGAGACTACCCTGGATCTGGTGACTGTGGTCCCCACCTGGGCTTCACCTGGATTTGGGGACTCCGGTCCCCATCTGGGCCTCACCTGGCCCTGATGACCATGGTCCTCAACTGGGCACAATTGGGACCCCGGTGACTCTGTTCCACAACTGGAACTCACCTGGACCATGTGACTCTAGTCCCCCTCTGGGTCTCACCGTGCTCTAGTGACTGTGAATCCAACTTTGGCCTGACTTGGACCTGCTGACGCGGGTTGCCACCTGCGCCTGACCTCGAACTGTTGACTCTGGTTCTTTCAAGGGCCTCCCCCGTACCTGGTGATGCTGGTCCCCACCTGAGCCTCACCTCACGTGGTGACTCTTGTCAACACCAGGGACTCACCTGGACCTGCTTACTGTGTTCCACACCTGGCCTCAAGTAGACGTGTTGACCATGGTCCCCAAGGCGGCCCCACATGTACCTGTTGCCTCTGATCCCCACCGGGGCCTCACGTGTACCTGGTAACTCTGGTCCTCACCTGGGCCTCATCTGGACCTAGTGACTCTGGTCCCCACCTGGGCTTCACCTGGATCTGGTGACTCTGGTCCACACCTGGACCTCACCTGTATCTGGTGACACTGGTCCTCAATTTGCCCTCACCCCAGACCTGGTGACACTTGTCCCCAGCTATGCTCAATTCGACCTGATGAATCTGGTCCTCAGGTGGGCCTCACATGGATCTGGGACTCAGCTGGTTAGAGTGGCTCTTGTTCCCACAAGGATCTCACCTGATACTAGTGACTTTGGTCTTATTGTATGCCTCACCAGGACCTAGTGATTCTGTTCCCCATCTGGGCCTGCATGGGCCTAGTGACTCTGGTCCTGACCCAGGCATCATTGGGACCTGGATACTCTCTTATATACCTGGGCCTCACCTGGATCTGGTGACACTGGCCTGCAGATTGGCCTCACCTGGACTTTGTTAGTGGGATGCCACGTGGGCCTTACCCATACCTGGTGACTCAGGTCCCCACGTGGGCCTCTTGGACCTGGTGAATCTGGTCCTTACCTGGTCTTCTCCCCGACCCGGGGAATCTGGTCACAACCTGGGCCTCACCTGGACCTGGTGAATCTGGCCCCCATCTGGGCCTAACCCAGTCCTGGTGACTATGTTCCTCACCTGGACCTGATTGCTCTGGACTCTTTCTTGGCCTAACCTGGAACTGGTGACTCTGATCCTATCTGTGGTCACCCAGACCTGTTGACTCTGGTCCTCACCTGGGCATCATTGGTACCTGGTTACTCGTTCCACACCTGAGCCTAACCTGGACATGATGTCTCTGGGACCTCTCTGGGTCTCACCTGACCTGGTGATCTGATCCCCATCTGGATGTCACCTGGACCAGGTGATTCTGGTACCCCTCTAGGCCTCAACCAGTCTGGTGACTCTTTTCCTCAACTGGGCCTCACCTGGACCTAGTGAATATGCTCCATCTGGGCCTCATTTGGACCTGGTGACTCTGGTCACTCACTGGCATCACATCGGGAAATGTTCCACTGCATGGCCTGCTGGTTGGCCTCACCTGGACCTGGTAACTCTGGTCCCTACCTGGGCATCATCGGGACATGGTTCCTCTGCATGGCCTGCAGGTGGCCTCATTGACCTGGTGAGTGGGGTTCCCACGTGGGTCTTACCCATGCCTGGTGACACAGGTCCCACGTGGGCCTCACTTGAACTGGTGAATGTGGTCCTTACCTAGTCCTCACCCGGAACTGGTAAATCTGGTCCACCTGGGCATCACCTATTCCTGGTGACTTTGTTCCCCACCTGGACCTGATTGCTGTGGACACCTTCTTGGCCTCACCTGGAAGTGGTAATTCTGATCCTAACTGGGCCTCTTCCAGATCTGTGACTCTGGTCCTCACCTGTGGACCATTATGACCTGGATACTCTGTTCCACACCTGAGCCTCACCTGGACATGATGACTCTGGATCCCCTCTGGGCCTCACCCTGACATGGTTACTCTGTCCCCACTGGATGTCACCTAACCAGGTGAATCTGGTACCCTCTAGGCCTCAACCAAACCTGGTGACTCTAGTCCTCAACTGGGTCTGCCCGGGACCTAGTGAATATGCTCCCCAACTGCGCCTCATCTGGACATGATGACTCTGGTTCTACGTGGGCATCATCGGGACATGGTTACTCTATTCCCCACTGGGAGTGACCTGATCCTTGTAACACTGGTCTGACTTTGGCATTTTCTGTACCAGGTGACTCTGGCTCCACCTGGGCCTCACCTGTAACTGGTGACTCTTATCCTTTTTTAAATTTTTTTTTAATTTTTTATTTATTTATGATAGGCACACAGTGAGAGAGAGAGAGGCAGAGACACAGGCAGAGGGAGAAGCAGGCTCCATGCACCGGGAGCCTGACGTGGGATTCGATCCCGGGTCTCCAGGATCGCGCCCTGGGCCAAAGGCAGGCGCCAAACCGCTGCGCCACCCATATTTATTTATGATAGGCACACAGTGAGAGAGAGAGAGGCAGAGACACAGGCAGAGGGAGAAGCAGGCTCCATGCACCGGGAGCCTGACGTTGGATTCGATCCCGGGTCTCCAGGATCTGGTGACTTATCCTAAGCATGTCCTCACCTGACTTGGTGACTCTGGTCCCCATTAGGATGTAACCTGGACCAGGTGATTCTGGTACCCCTCTAGGCCTCAACCAGTTCTGGTGACTCTGGTCCTCAATTGGCTTCACCGACCTAGTGAATATGCTCCATCTGGGCCTCATTTGGACTGGTGACTGGTCCCTGCCTGGGATCATCGGGACATGGTTCCGCACATGGCCTGCAGGTTGGCCTCACCTGGACCTGGTGAGTGGGATTGCCACCTGTGGCTAACCCATACCTGGTGACTCGGTCCCCACGTGGGCCTCTTGGACCTGGTGAATCTGGTCCTTACCTCTTCTTCTCCCAACCTGGGTACTCTGGTCATCACCTGGGCCTCACTTGGACAAGGTGAACTGGTCCCCATCTGGGCCTCACCCAGTCCTGGTTACTTTGTTCCCCACCTGGAACTGATTGCTGTGGACTCTTTCTTTGCCTCACTTGGAACTGGTGACTCTGATCCTATCTGCGCGTCACCCAGATCTGGTGACTCTGGTCCTCATCTGGGCATCATTGGTACCTGGTGACTCAGTTCCACCTGAACCTCACCTGGACATGATGACTCTGGAACCTCTCTGGGCCTCACCCTGTCCTGGTGACTCTGGTCCCCGTCGGATGTCACCTTGACCAGGTGATTCTGGTACCCCTCTGAGCCTCAACCAGATCTGGTGACTCTGGTCCTCTACTGGGCCTCACCTGGACCTAGTGAATATGCTCAATCTGGGCCTCATTTGGACCTGGTGACTCTGGTCCCTACCTGGGCATCATCGGGACATGGTTCCACTGCATGGCCTGCAGGTTGGCATCACCTGGACCTGGTAACTCTGGTTCCTACATGTACATCATCGGGACACGGTTCCTCTGCATGGCGCGAAGGATGGCCTCTCCTGGACCTGGTGAGTTTGGTTGCAACCTGTGCCCACCCGTACCTGGGGACAGGTCCCTGTTGGGCCTCTTGGACCTGGTGAATCTGGTCCTTAACTGGTCGTCTCCCAGCCCCAGGTTCTCTGGTCACCACCTGGGCCTCACCTGGACCTGGTGAATCTGGTCACCATCTGGGCCTCACCCAGTCCTGGTGACTTTGTTCCCCACCTGAATCTGATTGCTGTGGACTCTTTCTTGGCCTCACCGGGAACTGGTGACTCTGATCCTATCTGCGCATTACCCAGACCTGGTGACTCTGCTCCTCACCTGGGCATCTTTGGTACCTGGTGACTCTGTTCCACACCTGAGCCTCACCTGGACATGATGACTCTGGAACCTCTCTGGCCTCATCCTGACCTGGTGACTCTGGTCCCCATCTGGATGTCACCTGGACCAGGGATTTGGTACCCCTCTGGCCTCAACCAGGTCGTGACTCTGGTCCTCCATTGGCCTCACCTGGACCTAGTGAATATGCTCCATCTGGCCTCATTTGGACCTGTGATTCTGGTCCCTACCTGGGCATCATCGGGACATGGTTCCACTGCATGATTCAGGTTGGCCTCACCTGGACCTGGTAACTCTGGTCCCTACCTGGGCATCATCGGGACATGGTTCCACTGCATGGCCTGTAGGTTGGCCTCACCTGGACCTGGTAACTCTAGTCCCTACCTGGCATCTCGGGACCTTTCCTCTGCATGGCCTGCAGGTTGGCCTCACCTGGAACTGGTGAGTGGGGTTTGTCACCTGGGCCTCACTTCCTAGTGACACAGGCCCCACGTGGGCCTCACTTGGACCTGGTGAATCTGGTCTTACCTGGTGGTCACCCGGAACTGGTAACTCTGGTCACCACATGGGAATCACCTGGGCCTGGTGAATCTGGTCCCCATCTGGGCCTCACCCAGTCCTGTTGACTTTCTTCCCCACCTGGACCTGATTGCTGTGGACTCCTTCTTGGCTAACCTGGAACTGCTGACTCTGATGCTAACTGGGCCTCACCCAGATCTGGTGACTCTGGTCCTCACCTGTGGACCATTATGACCTGGATACTCTGTTCCACACCTGAGCCTCACCTGGATATGTTGACTCTGGATCCCCTCTGGGCCTCAGCCTGACATGGGGACCGGACCCCATCTGGATGTCACCAGACCAGGTAAATAGGTACCCCTCTAGGTCTCACCTAGACCTGGTGACTCTGGTCCTCAACTGGGCCTCAACGGGACCTAGTGAACATGCTCCCCACCTGCGCCACATCTGGGCCTGGTGACTCTGGTTCTACCTTGGCATCATCGGGACATGGTTACTCTATTCCCACTTGGAGTGACCTGATCCTGGTAACTCTGGTCCTGACTTTGGCCTCTTCTGTTCCAGGTGACTCTGGCTCCACATGGGCCTCACCTGTAACTGGTGACTCTGATCCTAAGCATGGCCTCACCTGACCTGGTGACTGTGGTTCCCATCGGGACCTCACCTGGACTTCATGTCTCTGGTCCCACTTAGGCCTCACCAGGATCTGTTGTCTCTGCCACCCACCTGGGTAGCATCAGGATATGGTTACACTGTTCACTAACAGTGACCCAGCCGGACCTATTAACTCTGGTCTTCACCTGGGCCACACTGGACATGGTGACACTTTTTCCCACGTGGGTCTCACCTGGACATGGTGAGTCGGATCCCCACCTGGTCCTCACCTGTAACTGGTGATTCTCGTTCCCACATGGAGATCATGTGGACCTGTTGGCCGCAGTGTTTCTAGCATCTTTTTTTAAATTTTTATTTATTTATGATAGTCACAGAGAGAGAGAGAGAGCAGAGACACAGGCAGAGGGAGAAGCAGGCTCCATGCACCGGGAGCCCGACGTGGGATTCGATCCCCGGTCTCCAGGATCGCGCCCTGGGCCAAAGGCAGGCGCCAAACCGCTGCGCCACCCAGGGATCCCATGTGTTCTAGCTTCTCATGTACCTCGTGACTCGGGTCCCCACCAGTGCCTCACCGGGACCTGGTGAGTTTGGTTGCCACCTGCACCACACCTGGACCTGTGATTCTGGTCTGCACCTGACACTACCCTGGATCTTGTGACTGTGGTCCCCACCTGGCTTCACCTGGATTTCGGACTCCGGTCCCCACCTCGGCCTCACCTGGCCCTGTTGACCATGGTCCTCAACTGGGCAAAATTGGGACCTGGTGACTGTGTTCCACAACTGGACCTCACCTGGACCAGGTGACTATGCTCCCCCTCTGGGTCTCACCGTGCCCTAGTGACTGTGAATTCCACTTTGGCTTGACTTGGACCTGCTGACCCTGGTTGCCACCTGCGCCTGAACTCGAACTGTTGACTCTGGTTCTTTCAAGGGCCTCCCCTGTACCTGGTGATCCTGCTCCCACCTGGGACTCACCTGGACGTGGTGACCCTTGTAACCACGGGGGACTCACCTGGACCTGCTTACTGTGTTCCACACCTGGGTCTCAAGTGGACCTGTTGATCATGGTCCCCAAGCCGGCCTCACATGGACCTGTTGCCTCTGATCCCCACCGGATCCTCACGTGTACCTGGTAACTCTGGTCCTCACCTGGGCCTCATCTGCACCTAGTGACTCTGGTCCCCACCTGGGCTTCACCTCGATCTGGTGACTCTGGTCCCCACCTGGACTTCACCTGGATCTAGTGACTCTGGTTCCCACCTGGACCTCTCCTGGACCTGGTGACTCTCTTTCCAACATGGACCTCACCTGGATCTGGTGACTCTGGTCCTCAGTTTGGCCTCACCTGGACCTGGTGTCTCTCGTCCCCACTTTGACCTAACTCAGAACTGCTGAATCTTTCCCCACCTAGGCCGCACACAGACCTGGTGACTCTTGTCCCCAGCTATGCCTCAATTCGACCTGGTGAATCTGGTCCTCACGTGGGCTTCACATGGACCTGGGACTCAGCTGGATAGAGTGGCTCTGGTTCCCACAAGGGGCTCACCTCATACTGGTGACTGTGGTCTTTTCTGTGACTCACCAGGACCTAGTGATTCTGTTCCCCATCTGGGCCTGCATGGCCCTAGTGACTCTGGTCCTGACCCAGGCATCATTCGGACTGGATACTCTATTCCACACCTGGGCCTCACTTTGACCACGGACCACTGGTCCCATTCTGGGCCTCAAACTAAACTGGTTACTCTGGTTCCCCTTCTGGGCCTCACCCTTACCTGGTAAATCTGGTCACCCCTTGGGCTTCACTTGGGCCTGGTGAATCTGGTCCTTAGCTGGTCCGCACATGGATCTGGTGACTGTTCGCCACCTGGGCCTCACATGGACTTGGTGAATCCTGTTGCCACCTGCACCTCACCGGGACCTTCTGACTCTTTTCCCACCTGGCATCAATGGGACATCGTTACTCTGTTCCCCACCCGGGCCTCACCTGGACATGATAACTTTGCTCCACACTTTGGCCTCAACTGGTCCTGATGACGCTGGTCCCCCACCTAGGCCTCAATCTGGACCTGGTGACTGTGGTCCCCACCTCTTTCTCACCTGGACCTGGTGTCTCTCGTTCCCACATGAACCACACCTGGACCTGGTGATGTGGTGTTCTTGAGACGCACATTTACCTGGTGACTCCGGTCCCCACTAGGGCCTCACCTGGATCTGGTGACTCTGGCCTGAAGGTTGTCCTCACCTGGACCTGGTGAGTGGGGTTGCCACCCCATACCTGGTGACTCAGTTCCACACGTGGGCCTCTTGGACCTGTTAATCTGGTCGTTACTGGTCCTCTCCCAGACCCGGGGACTCTGGTCCCCAACTGGGCCTCATCTGGACCTGTGAATCTGGTCCCCATCTGGGCCTCACCCAGTCCTGGTGATTTGTTCCCCATCTGAATCTGATTGCTGTGGACTCTTTCTTGGCCTCACCGGGAACTGGTGACTCTGATCCTATCTGCGCGTCACCCAGACCTGGTGACTCTGGTCCTCACCTGGGCATCATTGGTACCTGGTGACTCTGTTCCACCAGAGCCTCACCTGCACATGATGACTCTGGAACCCCTCTGGGCCTCACCCTGACCTGGTGATTCTGGTCCCCATCTGGATGTCACCTGGACCAGGTATCTGGTACCCCTCTAGGCCACAACCAGATCTGTGACTCTGGTTCTCAACTGGGCCTCACCTGGACCTAGTGAATATGCTCCATCTGGGCCTCATTTGACCTGGTGACTCTGGTCACTACCTGGGCATCATCGGGACATGGTTCCACTGCATGACCTGCAGGTTGGCCTCACCTGGACCTGGTAACTCTGGTCCCTACCTGGGCATCATCGGGACATGGTTCCACACATGGCCTGCAGTTTGGCCTCACCTGGACCCGGTAACTCTAGTTGCTACCTGGGCATCATCGGGACATGGTTCCTCTGCATGGCCTGCAGGTTGGGCTCACCTGGACCTGGTGAGTGGCGTTGTCACCTTGGCCTCACCCATGCCTGGTGACACAGGTCCCCACGTGGGCCTCACTTGGACCTGGTGAATCTGGTCCTTACCTGGTCCTCACCCGAAACTCCTAAATCGGGTCACCACCTGGGAATCACCTGAACCTGGTTAATCTGGTCCCCATCTGGTCCTCATCTAATCCTGGTGACTAAGTCACCCCACCTGGACCTGATTGCTGTGGACTCCTTCTTGGCCTCACCTGGAACTGGTGACTCTGATCCTAAGCATGGCCTCACCTGACCTGGTGACTGTGGTTCCCATCAGGACTTCACCCGGACCTCATGTCTCTGGTCCCACCTGGGCCTCACCAGGACCTGGTGTCTCTCGTACCCACCTGGGTAGCATTAGGATATGGTTACACTGTTCACTAACAGTGACCCAGCCGGACCTATTAACTCTGGTCTTCACCTGGGCCACACCTGGACATGGTGACACTGGTTCCCACCTGGGTCTCACCTGGACATGGTGAGTCGGATCCCCACCTGGTCCTCATTTGTAACTGGTGATTCTCGTTCCCACATGGACATCATGTGGACCTGGTGGCTGCAGTGTTTCTAGCTTCTCATGTACCTCGTGACTCTGGTCCCCACCAAGGACTCACCGGGACCTGGGTGTGTGTGGTTGCCACCTCCGCCTCACCTGGACCTGGTGATTCTGGTCTGCACCTGAGACTACCTGGATCTGGTGACTGTGGTCCCCACCTGGGCTTCACCTGGATTTGGGGACTCCGGTCCCCATCTGGGCCTCACCTGGCCCTGTTGTCCATGGTCCTCACTGGGCAAAATCGGACCGGTGACTGTGTTCCACAACTGGACCTCACCTGGACCACATGACTCTGGTCCCCCTCTGGTCTCACCGTCCCTAGTGACTGTGAACCCACTTTGGCCTGACTTGGACCCTGACACTGTTGACCTGCGCCTGACTCGAACTGTTGACTCTGGTTATTTCAAGGCCTCCCCTGTACCTGGTGATCCTGGTCCCCACCGGGGCCTCCTGGACATGGTGACTCTTTCACCACGGGACTCACCTGGACCTGCTTACTATGTTCCACACCTGGGCCTCAAGTAGACCTGTTGACCATGGTCCCCAAGCCGGCCTCACATGAACCTGTTGCCTCTGATCCCCACCGAGGCCTCACGTGTACCTGGTACTCTGGTCCTCACCTGGGCATCATGGTCCTGGTGACTTGTTCCACACCTGAGGCTCCCCTGGACATGATGACTTGGAACTACTCTGGCTATTAACCTAACGTAGTGACTCTGGTCCCCATATGGATGTCCCTGGTCCAGGGATTATGGTACCCGTCTGGGCCTCAACAAGGTCTGGTGACTCTGGTCCTCAACTGGGCCTCACCTGGACCTAGTGAATATGCCATCTGGGCCCTCATTTGGATCTGGTGACTCTGGTCACTACTGGGCATCATCGGGATATGGTTCCATGCATGACCTGCAGGTTGGCCTTACCTGGACCTGGTAACTCTGGTCCCTACCTGGGCATCATCGGGACATGGTTCCAACTGCATGGCTGTAGGTTGGCCTCACTGGACCTGGTAACTCTCGTCCCTACTGGGCATCATTGGGACTTGGTTCCTCTGCATGACCTGCAGGTTGGCCTCACTGGACCTGGTGAGTGGGTTTGTCACCTGGGCCTCACCCTTGCCTAGGGACACAGGTCCCCACGTGGCCTCATTGGACCTGGGAATCTGTCCTTACCTGGTGGTCACCCGGAACTGGTAACTCTGGTCACCACATGGGAATCACCTGGGCCTGGTGAATCTGGTTCCATCTGGGCCTCACCCAGTCCTGTTGACTTCTTCCCCACCTGGACCTGATTGCTGTGGACTCCTTCTTGGCTAACCTGGAACTGCTGACTGATGCTAACTGGGCCTCACCCAGATCTGGTGATTTGGTCCTCACTGTGGACCATTATGACCTGGATACTCGTTCCACACCTGAGCCTCACCTGGATATGATGACTTGGATCCCCTCTGGGCCTCAGCCTGACATGGGGACTCTGGTCCCAATCTGGATGTCACTAGACCAGGTGAATCTGGACCCCTCTAGGCCTCACCTAGACCTGGTGACTTTGGTCCTCAA
>NW_023331815.1:0-33564 GCF_011100685.1 Canis lupus familiaris | reverse complement strand
CTCAGAAGCCTCTGGCAAACGTCTCTGCTGAAGACCTGCGAAACTCACTCTGCAGGCAGTGTGGAACTGTGAGGGACTGAGGCTGAGCTCAACTCTCAGAAGTAAGATGGTTTTGGACAAGGCGTTCAGCTACCCTCTCACGTATGGAACTTAGTATGTAGCACCAGTCTACCACAGGAATTACTAGGAAATCGCTGAACTGAGCTTGGAGGCACTAGTCTTGTGTGCCGGGTGATTCCAATTACCTCTCCCAGCACTTCCGTCAAACAGCGAGCCTAGGCCTTTTAGAAGCCAAGGGTACCAGCAGGCTGGATGTGGAGGTACAGGCCATAAGCTCAACTCTCAGAAGTGTGTATGCATGGGAGGCAGATGTCTGCTACCCACTCGGACATGGGAGTTGGAACCTAGCTACACTGTGATTGAGAAGCCATTGGAAATCGCTGTATTCAACTCAGATACACGGGAGTTCAGGCCCAGTGCTCACACATGCTTTTCCCGCAACCTCTCCCAGCCACTAACATAGGATGTTAGCAGCTACTCCTACAGTCAGGCAGATGCGGGAGGGTTCTGCCCTGTCCTCAGCTCTCACAGGGAAGCATGTCTTGAAGCCAGCTGTCAACTAGCTGCATTCCTATGGCAGTGAGAAGGTAGCAGTATTCTGAGTCAGGAGGTTCCAAGATTACCAGTCTACTGCACCTGGGATACCCTCCAGGTCTGCATTGTTACCTGCGTCTCAGAAGCCTCTGGCAACGTCTCTGCTGAAGACCTGCGAAACTCACTCTGCAGGCAGTGTGGAACTGTGAGGGACTGAGGCTGAGCTCAACTCTCAGAAGTAAGATGGTTTTGGACAAGGCGTTCAGCTACCTCTCACGTATGGAACTTAGTATGTAGCACCAGTCTACCACAGGAATTACTAGGAAATCGTGAACTGAGCTTGGAGGCACTAGTCTTGTGTGCCGGGTGATTCCAATTACCTCTCCCAGCACTTCCGTCAAACAGCGAGCCTAGGCCTTTTAGAAGCCAAGGGTACCAGCAGGCTGGATGTGGAGGTACAGGCCATAAGCTCAACTCTCAGAAGTGTGTATGCATGGGAGGCAGATGTCTGCTACCCACTCGGACATGGGATTTGGAACCTAGCTACACTGTGATTGAGAAGCCGTTGGAAATCGCTGTATTCAACTCAGATACACGGGAGTTCAGGCCCAGTGCTCACACATGCTTTTCCCGCAACCTCTCCCAGCCACTAACATAAGGATGTTAGCAGCTACTCCTACAGTCAGGCAGGATGCGGGAGGGTTCTGCCCTGTCCTCAGCTCTCACAGGGAAGCATGTCTTGAAGCCAGCTGTCAACTAGCTGCATTCCTATGGCAGTGAGAAGGTAGCAGTACTCTGAGTCAGGAGGTTCCAAGATTACCAGCTACTGCACCTGGAGATACCCTCCAGGTCTGCATTGTTACCTGTCTCAGAAGCCTCTGGCAACGTCTCTGTGAAGATGTGAAACTCACTCTGCAGGCAGTGTGGAACTGTGAGGGACTGAGGCTGAGCTCAACTCTCAGAAGTAAGATGCTTTTGGACAAGGCGTTCAGCTACCTCTCACATATGGAACTTAGTATGTAGCACCAGTCTACCACAGGAATTACTAGGAAATCGTGAACTGAGCTTGGAGGCACTAGTCTTGTGTGCCGGGAGATTCCAATTACCTCTCCCAGCACTTCCGTCAAACAGCGAGCCTAGGCCTTTTAGAAGCCAAGGGTACCAGCAGGCTGGATGTGGAGGTACAGGCCATAAGCTCAACTCTCAGAAGTGTGTATGCATGGGAGGCAGATGTCTGCTACCCGCTCGTACATGGGATTTGGAACCTAGCTACACTCGTGAGGAAAGCCGTTGGAAATCGCTGTATTCAACTCAGATACACGGGAGTTCAGGCCCAGTGCTCACACATGCTTTTCCCGCAACCTCTCCCAGCCACTAACATTAGGATGTTAGCAGCTACTCCTACAGTCAGGCAGGATGCGGGAGGGTTCTGCCCTGTCCTCAGCTCTCACAGGGAAGGCATGTCTTGAAGCCAGCTGTCAACTAGCTGCATTCCTATGGCAGTGAGAAGGTAGCAGTATTCTGAGTCAGGAGGTTCCAAGATTACCAGTCTACTGCACCTGGGATACCCTCCAGGTCTGCATTGTTACCCTGCGTCTCAGAAGCCACTGGCAAACGTCTCTGCTGAAGACCTGCGAAACTCACTCTGCAGGCAGTGTGGAACTGTGAGGGACTGAGGCTGAGCTCAACTCTCAGAAGTAAGATGCTTTTGGATAAGGCGTTCAGCTACCCTCTCACGTATGGAACTTAGTATGTAGCACCAGTCTACCACAGGAATTACTAGGAAATCGCTGGAATGAGCTTGGAGGCACTAGTCTTGTGTGCCGGGTGATTCCAATTACCTCTCCCAGCACTTCCGTCAAACAGCGAGCCTAGGCCTTTTAGAAGCCAAGGGTACCAGCAGGCTGGCTGTGGAGGTACAGGCCATAAGCTCAACTCTCAGAAGTGTGTATGCATGGGAGGCAGATGTCTGCTACCCACTCGGACATGGGAGTTTGAACCTAGCTACCCTGTGATTGAAGAAGGCCATTGGAAATCGCTGTATTCAACTCAGATACACGGGAGTTCAGGCCCAGTGCCCACACATGCTTTTCCCGCAACCTCTCCCAGCCACTAACATAAGGATGTTAGCAGCTACTCCTACAGTCAGGCAGGATGCGGGAGGGTTCTGCCCTGTCCTCAGCTCTCACAGGGAAGCATGTCTTGAAGCCAGCTGTCAACTAGCTGCATTCCTATGGCAGTGAGAAGGTAGCAGTACTCTGAGTCAGGAGGTTCCAAGATTACCACTCTACTGCACCTGGAGATACCCTCCAGGTCTGCATTGTTACCTTGTACTCAGAAGCCTCTGGCAATCGTCTCTGGTGAAGACGTGTGAAACTCACTCTGCAGGCAGTGTGGAACTGTGAGGGACTGAGGGTGGGCTCAACTCTCAGAAGTAAGATGCTTTTGGACAAGGCGTTCAGCTACCATCTCACATATGGAACTTAGTATGTAGCACCTGTCTACCACAAGAATTACTGGGAAATCGTGAATTGAGCTTGGAGGCACTCGTCTTGTGTGCCGGGAGATTCCAATTACCTCTCCCAGCACTTCCGTCAAACAGCGAGCCTAGGCCTTTTAGAAGCCAAGGGTACCAGCAGGCTGGATGTGGAGGTACAGGCCATAAGCTCAACTCTCAGAAGTGTGTATGCATGGGAGGCAGATGTCTGCTACCCGCTCGTACATGGGATTTGGAACCTAGCTACACTCTGGTTGAGGAAAGCCGTTGGAAATCGCTGTATTCAACTCAGATACACGGGAGTTCAGGCCCAGTGCTCACACATGCTTTTCCCGCAACCTCTCCCAGCCACTAACATTAGGATGTTAGCAGCTACTCCTACAGTCAGGCAGCATGCGGGAGGGTTCTGCCCTGTCCTCAGCTCTCACAGGGAAGCATGTCTTGAAGCCAGCTGTCAACTAGCTGCATTCCTATGGCAGTGAGAAGGTAGCAGTATTCTGAGTCAGGAGGTTCCAAGATTACCAGTCGACTGCACCTGGGGATACCCTCCAGGTCTGCATTGTTACCCTGCGTCTCAGAAGCCTCTGGCAAACGTCTCTGCTGAAGACCTGCGAAACTCACTCTGCAGGCAGTGTGGAACTGTGAGGGACTGAGGCTGAGCTCAACTCTCAGAAGTAAGATGGTTTTGGACAAGGCGTTCAGCTACCCTCTCACGTATGGAACTTAGTATGTAGCACCAGTCTACCACAGGAATTACTAGGAAATCGCTGAACTGAGCTTGGAGGCACTAGTCTTGTGTGCCGGGTGATTCCAATTACCTCTCCCAGCACTTCCGTCAAACAGCGAGCCTAGGCCTTTTAGAAGCCAAGGGTACCAGCAGGCTGGATGTGGAGGTACAGGCCATAAGCTCAACTCTCAGAAGTGTGTATGCATGGGAGGCAGATGTCTGCTACCCACTCGGACATGGGAGTTGGAACCTAGCTACACTGTGATTGAAGAAGGCCATTGGAAATCGCTGTATTCAACTCAGATACACGGGAGTTCAGGCCCAGTGCTCACACATGCTTTTCCCGCAACCTCTCCCAGCCACTAACATAGGATGTTAGCAGCTACTCCTACAGTCAGGCAGGATGCGGGAGGGTTCTGCCCTGTCCTCAGCTCTCACAGGGAAGCATGTCTTGAAGCCAGCTGTCAACTAGCTGCATTCCTATGGCAGTGAGAAGGTAGCAGTACTCTGAGTCAGGAGGTTCCAAGATTACCACTCTACTGCACCTGGAGATACCCTCCAGGTCTGCATTGTTAACTTGTACTCAGAAGCCTCTGGCAATCGTCTCTGGTGAAGACGTGTGAAACTCACTCTGCAGGCAGTGTGGAACTGTGAGGGACTGAGGGTGGAGCTCAACTCTCAGAAGTAAGATGCTTTTGGACAAGGCGTTCAGCTACCTTCTCACATATGGAACTTAGTATGTAGCACCTGTCTACCACAAGAATTACTGGGAAATCGTGAATTGAGCTTGGAGGCACTCGTCTTGTGTGCCGGGAGATTCCAATTACCTCTCCCAGCACTTCCGTCAAACAGCGAGCCTAGGCCTTTTAGAAGCCAAGGGTACCAGCAGGCTGGATGTGGAGGTACAGGCCATAAGCTCAACTCTCAGAAGTGTGTATGCATGGGAGGCAGATGTCTGCTACCCGCTCGTACATGGGATTTGGAACCTAGCTACACTCTGGTTGAGGAAAGCCGTTGGAAATCGCTGTATTCAACTCAGATACACGGGAGTTCAGGCCCAGTGCTCACACATGCTTTTCCCGCAACCTCTCCCAGCCACTAACATTAGGATGTTAGCAGCTACTCCTACAGTCAGGCAGGCATGCGGGAGGGTTCTGCCCTGTCCTCAGCTCTCACAGGGAAGCATGTCTTGAAGCCAGCTGTCAACTAGCTGCATTCCTATGGCAGTGAGAAGGTAGCAGTATTCTGAGTCAGGAGGTTCCAAGATTACCAGTCTACTGCACCTGGGGATACCCTCCAGGTCTGCATTGTTACCCTGCGTCTCAGAAGCCTCTGGCAAACGTCTCTGGTGAAGACGTGCGAAACTCACTCTGCAGGCAGTGTGGAACTGTGAGGGACTGAGGCTGAGCTCAACTCTCAGAAGTAAGATGCTTTTGGACAAGGCGTTCAGCTACCTTCTCACATATGGAACTTAGTATGTAGCACCAGTCTACCACAAGAATTACTGGGAAATCGTGAATTGAGCTTGGAGGCACTAGTCTTGTGTGCCGGGTGATTCCAATTACCTCTCCCAGCACTTCCGTCAAACAGCGAGCCTAGGCCTTTTAGAAGCCAAGGGTACCAGCAGGCTGGATGTGGAGGTACAGGCCATAAGCTCAACTCTCAGAAGTGTGTATGCATGGGAGGCAGATGTCTGCTACCCGCTCGTACATGGGATTTGGAACCTAGCTACACTCTGGTTGAGGAAAGCCGTTGGAAATCGCTGTATTCAACTCAGATACACGGGAGTTCAGGCCCAGTGCTCACACATGCTTTTCCCGCAACCTCTCCCAGCCACTAACATTAAGGATGTTAGCAGCTACTCCTACAGTCAGGCAGGATGCGGGAGGGTTCTGCCCTGTCCTCAGCTCTCACAGGGAAGCATGTCTTGAAGCCAGCTGTCAACTAGCTGCATTCCTATGGCAGTGAGAAGGTAGCAGTATTCTGAGTCAGGAGGTTCCAAGATTACCAGTCTACTGCACCTGGGGATACCCTCCAGGTCTGCATTGTTACCCTGCGTCTCAGAAGCCTCTGGCAAACGTCTCTGCTGAAGACCTGCGAAACTCACTCTGCAGGCAGTGTGGAACTGTGAGGGACTGAGGCTGAGCTCAACTCTCAGAAGTAAGATGCTTTTGGACAAGGCGTTCAGCTACCCTCTCACGTATGGAACTTAGTATGTAGCACCAGTCTACCACAGGAATTACTAGGAAATCGCTGGACTGAGCTTGGAGGCACTAGTCTTGTGTGCCGGGTGATTCCAATTACCTCTCCCAGCACTTCCGTCAAACAGCGAGCCTAGGCCTTTTAGAAGCCAAGGGTACCAGCAGGCTGGATGTGGAGGTACAGGCCATAAGCTCAACTCTCAGAAGTGTGTATGCATGGGAGGCAGATGTCTGCTACCCACTCGGACATGGGATTTGGAACCTAGCTACACTCTGATTGAAGGAAAGCCGTTGGAAATCGCTGTATTCAACTCAGATACACGGGAGTTCAGGCCCAGTGCTCACACATGCTTTTCCCGCAACCTCTCCCAGCCACTAACATTAGGATGTTAGCAGCTACTCCTACAGTCAGGCAGGATGCGGGAGGGTTCTGCCCTGTCCTCAGCTCTCACAGGGAAGCATGTCTTGAAGCCAGCTGTCAACTAGCTGCAGTCCTATGGCAGTGAGAAGGTAGCAGTACTCTGAGTCAGGAGGTTCCAAGATTACCACTCTACTGCACCTGGAGATACCCTCCAGGTCTGCATTGTTAACTTGTACTCAGAAGCCTCTGGCATATCGTCTCTGGTGAAGACGTGTGAAAACTCACTGCTGCAGGCAGTGTGGAACTGTGAGGGGACTGAGGTGAGGCTCAACTCTCAGAAGTAAGATGCTTTTGGACAAGGCGTTCAGCGACCTTCTCACTATGGAACTTAGTATGTACACCTGTCCTACCACAAGAATTACTGGAAATCGTGAATTGAGCTTGGAGGCCTCGTCTTGGTGTGCCGGGAGATTCCAATTACACTCTCCCAGCACTTCCGTCAAACAGCGAGCCTATGCCTTTTAGAAGCCAAGGGTACCAGCAGGCTGGATGTGGAGGTACAGGCCCATAAGCTCAACTCTCAGAAGTTGTGTATGCATGGGAGGGCAGATGTCTGCTACCCGCTCGTACATGGGACTTATGGAACCTAGCTACACTTGGTTGAGGAAGCCGTTGGAAATACCTGTATTCAACTCAAGATACCCGGGAGTTCAGGCCAGTGCTCACACATGCTTTTCCCGCAACCTCTCCCAGGCCACTAACATTAGGATGTAGCAGCTACTCCTACAGTCAGGCAGGATGCGGGAGGGTTCTGCCCTGTCCTCAGCTCTCAACAGTGGAAGCATGTCCTGAAGCCAGCTGTCAACTAGCTGCATTCCTATGGCAGTGAGAAGGTAGCTAGTACTCTGAGTACAGGAGGTCTTCCCAAGATATACCACTCTACTGCACCTGGAGATACCTCCAGGTCTGCATTGTTAACTTGTACTCAGAAAGGCCTCTGGCAATCGTCTCTGGTGAAGACGTGTGAAACTCACTAGTGCCAGGCAGTGTGGAACTGTGAGGGACTGAGGTGAGCTCAACTCTCAGCAGTAAGATGCTTTTGGACAAGGCGTTCAGCTACCTTCTCACATATGGACTTAGTATGTAGCACAGTCTACCACAAGAATTACTGGGAAATCGTGAATTGAGCTTGGAGGCACTCGTCTTGTGTGCCGGGAGATTCCAATTACCTCTCCCAGCACTTCCTTCAAACAGCGAGCCTAGGCCTTTTAGAAGCCAAGGGTACCAGCAGGCGTGAATGTGGAGGTACAGACCATAAGCTCAACTCTCAGAAGTGGGTAATGCATGGGAGGCAGATGTCCTGCTACCCGCTCGTACATGGGATTTGGAAGCTAGCTACACTCTGGTTGAGGAAAGCCGTTGGAAATCGCTGTATCAACTCAGATACACGGGAGTTCAGGCCCAGTGCTCACACATGCTTTTCCCGCAACCTCTCCCAGCCACTAACATTAGGATTGTTAGCAGCTACTCTACAGTCAGGCAGCATGCGGGAGGGTTCTGCCCTGTCCTCAGCTCTCACAGGGAAGCATGTCTTGAAGCGCTAGCTGTCAACTAGCTGCATTCCTATGGCAGTGAGAAGGTAGCAGTACTTCTGAGTCAGGAGGTTCCAAGATTACCAGTCTACTGCACCTGGGGATACCCTCCAGGTCTGCATTGTTACCCTGCGTCTCAGAAGCCTCTGGCTAAACGTCTCTGCTGAAGACCTGCGAAACTCACTCTGCAGGCAGTGTGGAAACTGTGAGGGACTGAGGCTGAGCTCAACTCTCAGAATAAGATGGCTTTTGGACAAGGCGTTCAGCTACCCTCTCACGTATGGAACTTAGTATGTAGCACCAGTCTACCACAGGAATTACTAGGAAATCGCTGGACTGAGCTTGGAGGCACTAGTCTTGTGTGCCGGGTGATTCCAATTACCTCTCCCAGCACTTCCGTCAAACAGCGAGCCTAGGCCTTTTAGAAGCCAAGGGTACCAGCAGGCTGGATTGTGGAGGTACAGGCCATAAGCTCAACTCTCAGAAGTGTGTATGCATGGGAGGCAGATGTCTGCTACCCACTCGGACATGGGATTGGAACCTAGGCTACACTCTGATTGATGAAGCCTTGGAAATCGCTGTATTCAACTCAGATACACGGGAGTTCAGGCCAGTGCTCACACATGCTTTTTCCCGCAACCTCTCCCAGCCACTAACATAAGGATGTTAGCAGCTACTCCTACAGTCAGGCAGGATGCGGGAGGGTTCTGCCCTGTCCTCAGCTACTCACAGGGAAGCATGTCTTGAAGCCAGCTGTTCAACTAGCTGCATTCCTATGGCAGTGAGAAGGTAGCAGTACTCTGAGTCAGGAGGTTCCAAGATACCACTCTACTGCACCTGGAGATACCCTCCAGGTCTGCATTGTTACTTGTACTCAGAAGCCTCTGGCAATCGTCTCTGGTGAAGACGTGTGAAACTCACTCTGCAGGCAGTGTGGAAGTGTGAGGGACTGAGGGTTGAGCTCAACTCTCAGAAGTAAGATGCTTTTGGACAAGGCGTTCAGCTACCTTCTCACATATGGAACTTAGTATGTAGGCACATGTCTATCACCACAGAATTACAGGGAAATCGTGAATTGAGCTTGGAGGCACTCGGTCTTGTGGTGCCGGGTGATTCCCAATTACCCTCTCCCAGGCCCCACTTCCGTACAAACAGCGAGCCTAGGCCTTTAAGAAGCCAAGGGTACCAGGCAGGCTGGAATGTGGAGGTACAGGCAATAAGCTCCACTCTCAGAAGTGTGTATGCAATGGGAGGCAGATGTCTGCTACCCCGCTCGTACATGGGATTTTGGAACCTAGAGCTACACCTCGAGTTGAGGGAAAGTCGTTGGAAACGCTCTGTATTTCAACTCAGATTACACGGGAGTTCAGGGCCCAGTGCTCACACATGCTTTTTCCCGCAACCTCTCCCAGCCACTAACATTAGGATGTTAGCAGCTACTCCTACAGTCAGGCAGCATGCGGGAGGGTTCTGCCCTGTCCTCAGCTCTCACAGGGAAGCATGTCTTGAAGCCAGCTGTCAACTAGCTGCATTCCTATGGCAGTGAGAAGGTAGCAGTATTCTGAGTCAGGAGGTTCCAAGATTACCAGTCTACTGCACCTGGGGATACCCTCCAGGTCTGCATTGTTACCTGCGTCTCAGAAGCCTCTGGCAACGTCTCTGCTGAAGACCTGCGAAACTCACTCTTCAGGCAGTGTGGAACTGTGAGGGACTGATGCTGAGCTCAACTCTCAGAAGTAAGATGGTTTTGGACAAGGCGTTCAGCTACCCTCTCACGTATGTGAACTTAGTATGTAGCACCAGTCTACCCACGGAATTACTAGGAAAATCGCTGAACTGAGCTTGGAGGCACTAGTTCTTGTGTGCCGGGGTGATTCCAATTAACCTATACCCTCTCCCAGCCACTATCCGTCAAACAGCGAGCCTAGGTCTTTAGAAGCCAAGGGTACCAGCAGGCTGGATGTGGAGGTACAGGTCATAAAGCTCAACTCTTCAGAAGTGTGTATGCAGTGGGAGGCAGATGTCTGCTACCCGCACTCGGAACATGGAGTTGGAACCCTAGCTACACATGTGGATTGAAGAAGGCCATTGGAAATCGCTGTATTGAACTCAGATACACGGGAGTTCAGGACCCAGTGCTCACACATGCTTTTCCCGCAATCTCTTCCCGCCACTAAGCATAAGGATGTTACAATACTCCTACCAGTCAGGGCAGGATGCGGGAGGGCTCTGACCGTGTCCTCAGGCTCGCAACAGGGAATCAATGTCCTTGAAGCCCAGCTGTTCAACTAGCCTTGCATTCCTAGTGGCAGTGAGAAGGTAGCAGGTACTTCCTGAGTCAGAGAGGTTCAAGATTACCAGCTCTACTGCTAGCCTGGGAGATACCGTCCAGGGTCTGTCATTAGTTACCTTGCGTACTCAGAAGCCTCTGGCAAATCGTCCTTGGCGAAGTACGTGTGAAAACTCACTCTGCAAGGCAAGTGATGGAACTGTGGAGGGGACTGTAGAGCTGAGCTCAACTCTCAGAAAGTAGATGGTTTGGACAAGGCGTTTCAGCTACCCTCTCACGTATGGAACTTAGTATGTAAGCACCAGTCTACCACAGGAATTACTAGGAAATCGCTGAACTGAGCTTGGAGGCACTAGTCCTTGTGTGCCGGGTTGATTCCAATTACCTCTCCCAGCACTTTCGTCAACAGCGAGCCTAGGCCTTTAGAAGCCAAGGGTACCAGCAGGCTGGATGTGGAGGTACAGGCCATAAGCTCAACTCTCAGAAGTGTGTATGCATGGGAGGCAGATGTCTGCTACCCACTCGGACATGGGAGTTGGAACCTAGCTACACTGTGATTGAAGAAGGCCATTGGAAATCGCTGTATTCACTCAGATACACGGGAGTTCAGGCCCAGTGCTCACACATGCTTTTCCCGCAACCTCTCCCAGCCACTAACATAAGGATGTTAGCAGCTACTCCTACAGTCAGGCAGGATGCGGGAGGGTTCTGCCCTGTCCTCAGCTCTCACAGGGGAAGCATGTCTTGAAGCCAGCTGTCACTAGCTGCATTCCTATGGCAGTGAGAAGGTAGCAGTACTCTGATTCAGGAGTTCCAGAGATTACCACTCTACTGCAAAACTGGAGATACCCTCCAGGTCTGCATTGTTTAACTTGTACTCAGAACCTCGGCAATCTTCTCTGGTGAAGACGTGGTGAAACTCACTCTGCAGCAGTGTGGAACTGTGAGACTGAGTGTGAGCTCACTCTCAGAAGTAAAGATGCTTTGGACAAGGCTGTTCAGCTTCCATCTCACTATGGAACTTAGTATGTAGTCACCTGTCTATCCACACGAAATTACTGGGAAATCTTGAATGAGCTTGGAAGGCACTTCGTCTTTTGTGCCGGGAGATTCAATTACCACCTCTCCCAGCACTTCCGTCAAAAAGCGCCTAGGCCCTTTAGAAACCAAGGATACCAGCAGGCTGGATGTGGAGGTACAGGCATAAGCTCAACTCTCAGAAGTGTGTATGCATGGAAGCAGATGTCTGCTACCCGCTCGTACATGGGATTTGGAACCTAGCTACACTCTGGTTGAGGAAAGCGTTGGAAATCGCTGTATTCAACTCAGATACACGGGAGTTCAGGCCCAGTTGCTCACACATGCTTTCTCCCGCAACCTCTCCCAGCCACTAACATTAGGATGTTAGCAGCTACTCCTACAGTCATGCAGCATGCGGGAGGGTTCTGCCCTGTCCTCAGCTCTCACAGGGAAGCATGTCTTGAAGCCAGCTAGCTGTCAACTAGCTGCATTCCTATGGCAGTGAGAAGGTAGCAGTATTCTGAGTCAGGAGGTTCCAAGATTACCCGTCGACTGCACCTGGGGATACCCTCCAGGTCTGCATTGTTACCCTGCGTCTCAGAAGCCTCTGGCAAACCTCTCTGCTGAAGACCTGCGAAACTCACTCTGCAGGCAGTGTGGAACTGTGAGGGACTGAGGCTGAGCTCAACTCTCAGAAGTAAGATGTTTTTGGACAAGGCGTTCAGCTACCCTCTCACGTATGGAACTTAGTATGTAGCACCAGTCTACCACAGGAATTACTAGGAAATCGCTGAATTGAGCTTGGAGGCACTCGTCTTGTGTGCCGGGTGATTCCAATTACCTCTCCCAGCACTTCCGTCAAACAGCGAGCCTAGGCCTTTAGAAGCCAAGGGTACCAGCAGGCTGGATGTGGAGGTACAGGCCATAAGCTCAACTCTCAGAAGTGTGTATGCATGGGAGGCAGATGTCTGCTACCCAGCTCGTACATGGATATGGACCCTATGCTTACACTCTGATTGAGGAAAGCCGTTGGAAATCGCTGTATTCAACTCAGATACACGGGAGTTCAGGCCCAGTGCCTCACACATGCTTTTCCCGCAACCTCTCCCAGCCACTAACATAAGGATGTTAGCAGCTACTCCTACAGCAGGCAGGATGCGGGAGGGTTCTAGGCCCTGTCCTCAGCTCTCCAGGGAAGCATGTCTTGAAGGCCAGCTGTCAACTAGCTGCATTCCTATGGCAGGAGAAGGTAGCAGTACTCTGAGTCAGGAGGTTCCAAGATTACCACTCTACTGCACCTGGAGATACCCTCCAGGTCTGCATTGTTAACCTGCTACTCAGAAGCCTCTGGCAATCGTCTCTGGTGAAGACGTGTGAAAACTCACTCTGCAGGCCAGTGTGGAACTGTGAGGACTGAGGGTGGGCTCAACTCTCAGAAGTAAGATGCTTTTGGACAAGCGTTTCAGCTACATCTCACATATGGAACTTAGTATGTAGCACCTGTCTACCACAAGAATTACTGGAAATCGTGAATTGAGCTTGGAGGCACTCGTCGTGTGTGCCGGAGATTCCAATTACCTCTCCCAGCACTTCCGTCACAACAGCGAGCCTAGGCCTTTTAGAAGCCAAGGGTACCAGCAGGCTGCGATGTGGAGGTACAGGCCATAAGCTCAACTCTCAGAAGTGTGTATGCATGGAGGCAGATGTCTGCTACCCCCTCGTACATGGGATTTGGAACCTAGCTACACTCTGGTTGATGAAAGCCGTGTGAAATCGCTGTATTCAACTCAGATACACGGGAGTTCAGGCCCAGTGCTCACACATGCTTTTCCCGCAACCTCTCCCAGCCACTAACATAAGGATGTTAGCAGCTACTCCTACAGTCAGGCAGGATGCGGGAGGGTTCTGCCCCTGTCCTCAGCTCTCACAGGGAAGCATGTCTTGAAGCCAGCTGTCAACTAGCTGCATTCCTATGGCAGTGAGAAGGTAGCAGTACTCTGAGTCAGGAGGTTCCAAGATTACCACTCTACTGCACCTGGAGATACCCTCCAGGTCTGCATTGTTACCTTGTACTCGAAGCCTCTGGCAAATCGTCTCTGCTGAAGACGTGTGAAACTCACTCTGCAGGCAGTGTGGAACTGTGAGGGACTGAGGGTGAGGCTCAACTCTCAGAAGTAAGATGGCTTTTGGACAAGGCGTTCAGCTACCCTCTCACGTATGGAACTTAGTATGTAGCACCAGTCTACCACAGGAATTACTAGGGAAATCGCTGAACTTGAGCTTGGAGGCACTCGTCTTGTGTGCCGGGTAGATTCCAATTACCTCTCCCAGCACTTCCGTCAAACAGCGGAGCCTAGGCCTTTTAGAAAGCCAAGGGTACCAGCAGGCTGGATGTGGAGGTACAGGCCATAAGCTCAACTCTCAGAAGTGTGTATGCATGGGAGGCAGATGTCTGCTACCCACTCGGACATGGGATTTGGAACCTAGCTACACTCTGATTGAGGAAAGCCGTTGGAAATCGCTGTATTCAACTCAGATACACGGGAGTTCAGGCCCAGTGCTCACACATGCTTTTCCCGCAACCTCTCCCAGCCACTAACATAGGATGTTAGCAGCTACTCCTACAGTCAGGCAGGATGCGGGAGGGTTCTGCCCTGTCCTCAGCTCTCACAGGGAAGCATGTCTTGAAGCCAGCTGTCAACTAGCTGCATTCCTATGGCAGTGAGAAGGTAGCAGTATTCTGAGTCAGGAGGTTCCAAGATTACCAGTCTACTGCACCTGGGGATACCCTCCAGGTCTGCATTGTTAACTTGGTACTCAAGAAGCCTCTGGCAATCGTCTCTGGTGAAGACTGTGAAACTCACTCTGCAGGCAGTGTGGAACTGATGAGGGACTGAGGGTGGGCTCAACTCTCAGAAGTAAGATGCTTTTGGACAAGGCGTTCAGCTACCATCTCACATATGGAACTTAGTATGTAGCACCTGTCTACCACAAGAATTACTGGGAAATCGTGAATTGGCTTGGAGGCACTCGTCTTGTGTGCCGGAGATTCCAATTACCTCTCCCAGCACTTCGGTCAAACAGCGAGCCTAGGCCTTTTAGAAGCCAGGGTACCAGCAGGCTGGATGTGGAGGTACAGGGCCATAAGCTCAACTCTCAGAAGTGTGTATGCATGGAGGCAGATGTCTGCTACCCGTCTCGTACATGGGATTTGGAACCTAGCTACACTCTGGTTGAGGAAAGCCGTTGGAATCGCTGTATTTCAAACTCAGATACACGGAGTTCAGGCCCAGTGCTCACACATGCTTTTCCCGCAACCTCTCCCAGCCACTAACATAAGGATGTTAGCAGCTACTCCTACAGTCAGGCAGGCATGCGGGAGGGTTCTGCCCTGTCCTCAGCTCTCACAGGGAAGCATGTCTTGAGAGCCAGCTGTCAACTAGCTGCATTCCTATGGCAGTGAGAAGGTAGCAGTATTCTGAGTCAGGAGGTTCCAAGATTACCAGTCTACTGCACCTGGGGATACCCTCCAGGTCTGCATTGTTACCCTGCGTCTCAGAAGCCTCTGGCAAACGTCTCTGCTGAAGACCTGCGAAACTCACTCTGCAGGCAGTGTGGAACTGTGAGGGACTGAGGCTGAGCTCAACTCTCAGAAGTAAGATGGTTTTGGACAAGGCGTTCAGCTACCCTCTCACGTATGGAACTTAGTATGTAGCACCAGTCTACCACAGGAATTACTAGGAAATCGCTGAACTGAGCTTGGAGGCACTAGTCTTGTGTGCCGGGTGATTCCAATTACCTCTCCCAGCACTTCCGTCAAACAGCGAGCCTAGGCCTTTTAGAAGCCAAGGGTACCAGCAGGCTGGATGTGGAGGTACAGGCCATAAGCTCAACTCTCAGAAGTGTGTATGCATGGGAGGCAGATGTCTGCTACCCACTCGGACATGGGAGTTGGAACCTAGCTACACTGTGATTGAAGAAGGCCATTGGAAATCGCTGTATTCAACTCAGATACACGGGAGTTCAGGCCCAGTGCTCACACATGCTTTTCCCGCAACCTCTCCCAGCCACTAACATAAGGATGTTAGCAGCTACTCCTACAGTCAGGCAGGATGCGGGAGGGTTCTGCCCTGTCCTCAGCTCTCACAGGGAAGCATGTCTTGAAGCCAGCTGTCAACTAGCTGCATTCCTATGGCAGTGAGAAGGTAGCAGTACTCTGAGTCAGGAGGTTCCAAGATTACCACTCTACTGCACCTGGAGATACCCTCCAGGTCTGCATTGTTAACTTGTACTCAGAAGCCTCTGGCAATCGTCTCTGGTGAAGACGTGTGAAACTCACTCTGCGCAGGCAGTGTGGAACTGTGAGGGACTGAGGGTGGGCTCAACTCTCAGAAGTAAGATGCTTTTGGACAAGGCGTTCAGCTACCATCTCACATATGGAACTTAGTATGTAGCACCTGTCTACCACAAGAATTACTGGGAAATCGTGAATTGAGCTTGGAGGCACTCGTCCTTGTGTGCCGGGAGATTCCAATTACCTCTCCCAGCACTTCCGTCAAACAGCGAGCCTAGGCCTTTTAGAAGCCAAGGGTACCAGCAGGGCTGGATGTGGAGGTACAGGCCATAAGCTCAACTCTCAGAAGTGTGTATGCATGGGAGGCAGATGTCTGCTACCCGCTCGTACATGGGATTTGGAACCTAGCTACACTCTGGTTGAAGGAAAGCCGTTGGAAATCGCTGTATTCAACTCAGATACACGGGAGTTCAGGCCCAGTGCTCACACATGCTTTTCCCGCAACCTCTCCCAGCCACTAACATTAGGATGTTAGCAGCTACTCCTACAGTCAGGCAGGCATGCGGGAGGGTTCTGCCCTGTCCTCAGCTCTCACAGGGAAGCATGTCTTGAAGCCAGCTAGCTGTCAACTAGCTGCATTCCTATGGCAGTGAGAAGGTAGCAGTATTCTGAGTCAGGAGGTTCCAAGATTACCAGTCGACTGCACCTGGGGATACCCTCCAGGTCTGCATTGTTACCCTGCGTACTCAGAAGCCTCTGGCAACGTCTCTGCTGAAGACCTGCGAAACTCACTCTGCAGGCAGTGTGGAACTGTGAGGGACTGAGGCTGAGGCTCAACTCTCAGAAAGTAAGATGGCTTTTGGACAAGGCGTTCAGCGACCCTCTCACGTATGGAACTTAGTATGTAGCACCAGTCTACCACAGGAATTACTAGGAAATCGCTGAACTGAGCTTGGAGGCTACTAGTCTTGTGTGCCGGGATGATTCCAATTACCTCTCCCAGCACTTCCGTCAAACAGCGAGCCTAGGCCTTTTAGAAGCCAAGGGTACCAGCAGGCTGGATGTGGAGGGTACAGGCCATAAGCTCAACTCTCAGAAGTGTGTATGCATGGGAGGCAGATGTCTGCTACCCACTCGGACATGGGAGTTGGAACCTAGCTACACTGTGATTGAAGAAGGCCATTGGAAATCGCTGTATTCAACTCAGATACACGGGAGTTCAGGCCCAGTGCTCACACATGCTTTTCCCGCAACCTCTCCCAGCCACTAACATAAGGATGTTAGCAGCTACTCCTACAGTCAGGCAGGATGCGGGAGGGTTCTGCCCTGTCCTCAGCTCTCACAGGGAAGCATGTCTTGAAGCCAGCTGTCAACTAGCTGCATTCCTATGGCAGTGAGAAGGTAGCAGTACTCTGAGTCAGGAGGTTCCAAGATTACCACTCTACTGCACCTGAAGATACCCTCCAGGTCTGCATTGTTAACTTGTACTCAGAAGCCTCTGGCAATCGTCTCTGGTGAAGACGTTTGAAACTCACTCTGCAGGCAGTGTGGAAGTGTGAGGGACTGAGGGTGTGCTCAACTCTCAGAAGTAAGATGCTTTTGGACAAGGCGTTCAGCTACCATCTCACATATGGAACTTAGTATGTAGCACCTGTCTACCACAAGAATTACTGGGAAATCGTGAATTGAGCTTGGAGGCACTCGTCTTGTGTGCCAGGAGATTCCAATTACCTCTCCCAGCACTTCCGTCAAACAGCGAGCCTAGGCCTTTTAGAAGCCAAGGGTACCAGCAGGCTGCATGAGGAGGTACAGGCCATAAGCTCAACTCTCAGAAGTGTGTATGCATGGGAGGCAGATGTCTGCTACCCGCTCGTACATGGGATTTGGAACCTAGCTACACTCTGGTTGAGGAAAGCCGGTGGAAATCGCTGTATTCAACTCAGATACACGGGAGTTCAGGCCCAGTGCTCAAACATGCTTTTCCGGCAACCTCTCCCAGCCACTAACATTAGGATGTTAGCAGCTACTCCTACAGTCAGGGAGCATGCGGGACGGTTCTCCCCTGTCCTCAGCTGTCTCAGGGAAGCATGTCTTGAAGCCAGCTAGCTGTCAACCAGCTGCATTCCTATGGCAGTGAGAAGGTAGCAGTATTCTGAGTCAGGAGGTTCCAAGATTACCAGTCAACTGCACCTGGGGATACCCTCCAGGTCTGCATTGTTACCCTGCGTCTCAGAAGCCTCTGGCAAACGTCTCTGCTGAAGACCTGCGAAACTCACTCTGCAGGCAGTGTGGAACTGTGAGGGACTGAGGCTGAGCTCAACTCTCAGAAGTAAGATGGTTTTGGACAAGGCGTTCAGCTACCCTCTCACGTATGGAACTTAGTATGTAGCACCAGTCTACCACAGGAATTACTAGGAAATCGCTGAACTGAGCTTGGAGGCACTAGTCTTGTGTGCCGGGTGATTCCAATTACCTCTCCCAGCACTTCCGTCAAACAGCGAGCCTAGGCCTTTTAGAAGCCAAGGGTACCAGCAGGCTGGATGTGGAGGTACAGGCCATAAGCTCAACTCTCAGAAGTGTATATGCATGGGAGGCAGATGTCTGCTACCCACTCGGACATGGGATTTGGAACCTAGCTACACTGTGATTGAAGAAGGCCATTGGAAATCGCTGTATTCAACTCAGATACACGGGAGTTCAGGCCCAGTGCTCACACATGCTTTTCCCGCAACCTCTCCCAGCCACTAACATAAGGATGTTAGCAGCTACTCCTACAGTCAGGCAGGATGCGGGAGGGTTCTGCCCTGTCCTCAGCTCTCACAGGGAAGCATGTCTTGAAGCCAGCTGTCAACTAGCTGCATTCCTATGGCAGTGAGAAGGTAGCAGTACTCTGAGTCAGGAGGTTCCAAGATTACCACTCTACTGCACCTGGAGATACCCTCCAGGTCTGCATTGTTAACTTGTACTCAGAAGCCTCTGGCAATCGTCTCTGGTGAAGACGTGTGAAACTCACTCTGCAGGCAGTGTGGAACTGTGAGGGACTGAGGGTGGGCTCAACTCTCAGAAGTAAGATGCTTTTGGACAAGGCGTTCAGCTACCATCTCACATATGGAACTTAGTATGTACCACCTGTCTACCACAAGAATTACTGGGAAATCGTGAATTGAGCTTGGAGGCACTCGTCTTGTGTGCCGGAAGATTCCAATTACCTCTCCCAGCACTTCGGTCAAACAGCGAGCCTAGGCCTTTTAGAAGCCAAGGGTACCAGCAGGCTGGATGTTGAGGTAGAGGCCATAAGCTCAACTCTCAGAAGTGTGTATGCATGGGAGGCAGATGTCTGCTACCCGTTCTTACATGGGATTTGGAACCTAGCTACATTCTGGTTGAGGAAAGCCGTTGGAAATCGCTGTATTCAACTCAGATACACGGGAGTTCAGGCCCAGTGCTCACACATGCTTTTCCCGCAACCTCTCCCAGCCACTAACATAAGGATGTTAGCAGCTACTCCTACAGTCAGGCAGCATGCGGGAGGGTTCTGCCCTGTCCTCAGCTCTCACAGGGAAGCATGTCTTGAAGCCAGCTGTCAACTAGCTGCATTCCTATGGCAGTGAGAAAGTAGCAGTATTGTGAGTCAGGAGGTTCCAAGATTACCAGTCTACTGCACCTGGGGATACCCTCCAGGTCTGCATTGTTACCTGCGTCTCAGAAGCCTCTGGCAAACGTCTCTGCTGAAGACCTGCGAAACTCACTCTGCAGGCAGTGTGGAACTGTGAGGGACTGAGGCTGAGCTCAACTCTCAGAAGTAAGATGGTTTTGGACAAGGCGTTCAGCTACCCTCTCACGTATGGAACTTAGTATGTAGCACCAGTCTACCACAGGAATTACTAGGAAATCGCAGAACTGAGCTTGGAGGCACTCGTCTTGTGTGCCGGGTGATTCCAATTACCTCTCCCAGCACTTCCGTCAAACAGCGAGCCTAGGCGTTTTAGAAGCCAAGCTTACCAGCAGGCTGGATGTGTAGGTACAGGCCATAAGCTCAACTCTCAGAAGTGTATATGCATGGGAGGCAGATGTCTTCTACCCACTCGGACATGGGAGTTGGAACCTAGCTACACTGTGATTGAAGAAGGCCATTGGAAATCGCTGTATTCAACTCAGATACACGGGAGTTCAGGCCCAGTGCTCATACATGGTTTTCCCGCAACCTCTCCCAGCCACTAACATAAGGATGTTAGCAGCTACTCCTACAGTCAGGCAGGATGCGGGAGGGTTCTGCCCTGTCCTCAGCTCTCACAGGGAAGCATGTCTTGAAGCCAGCTGTCAACTAGCTGCATTCCTATGGCAGTGAGAAGGTAGCAGTACTCTGAGTCAGGAGGTTCCAAGATTACCACTCTACTGCACCTGGAGATACCCTCCAGGTCTGCATTGTTAACTTGTACTCAGAAGGCTCTGGCAATCGTCTCTGGTGAAGAGGTTTGAAACTCACTCTGCAGGCAGTGTGGAAGTGTGAGGGACTGAGGGTGTGCTCAACTCTCAGAAGTAAGATGCTTTTGGACAAGGCGTTCAGCTACCTTCTCACATATGGAACTTAGTATGTAGCACCTGTCTACCACAAGAATTACTGGGAAATCGTGAATTGAGCTTGGAGGCACTCGTCTTGTGTGCCGGGAGATTCCAATTACCTCTCCCAGCACTTCCGTCAAACAGCGAGCCTAGGCCTTTTAGAAGCCAAGGGTACCAGCAGGCTGGATGTGGAGGTACAGGCCATAAGCTCAACTCTCAGAAGTGTGTATGCATGGGAGGCAGATGTCTGCTACCCGCTCGTACATGGGATTTGGAACCTAGCTACACTCTGGTTGAGGAAAGTCGTTGGAAATCGCTGTATTCAACTCAGATACACGGGAGTTCAGGCCCAGTGCTCACACATGCTTTTCCCGCAACCTCTCCCAGCCACTAACATTAGGATGTTAGCAGCTACTCCTACAGTCAGGCAGCATGCGGGAGGGTTCTGCCCTGTCCTCAGCTCTCACAGGGAAGCATGTCTTGAAGCCAGCTGTCAACTAGCTGCATTCCTATGGCAGTGAGAAGGTAGCAGTATTCTGAGTCAGGAGGTTCCAAGATTACCAGTCGAGTGCACCTGGGGATACCCTCCAGGTCTGCATTGTTACCCTGCGTCTCAGAAGCCTCTGGCAAACGTCTCTGCTGAAGACCTGCGAAACTCACTCTGCAGGCAGTGTGGAACTGTGAGGGACTGAGGCTGAGCTCAACTCTCAGAAGTAAGATGGTTTTGGAGAAGACGTTCAGGTACCCTCTCACGTATGGAACTTAGTATGTAGCACCAGTCTACCACAGGAATTACTAGGAAATCGCTGAACTGAGCTTGGAGGCACTAGTCTTGTGTGCCGGGTGATTCCAATTACCTCTCCCAACACTTCCGTCAAACAGCGAGCCTAGGCCTTTTAGAAGCCAAGGGTACCAGCAGGCTGGATGTGGAGGTACAGGCCATAAGCTCAACTCTCAGAAGTGTGTATGCATGGGAGGCAGATGTCTGCTACCCACTCGGACATGGGAGTTGGAACCTAGCTACACTGTGATTGAAGAAGGCCATTGGAAATCGCTGTATTCAACTCAGATACACGGGAGTTCAGGCCAGTGCTCATACATGCTTTCCCCGCAACCTCTCTCAGCCACTAACATAAGGATGTTAGCAGCTACTCCTACAGTCAGGCAGGATGCGGGAGGGTTCTGTCCTTTCCTCCTCTCTCACAGGGAAGCATGTCTTGAAGCCAGCTGTCAACTAGCTGCATTCCTATGGCAGTGAGAAGGTAGCAGTACTCTGAGTCAGGAGGTTCCAAGATTACCACTCTACTGCACCTGGAGATACCCTCCAGGTCTGCATTGTTAACTTGTACTCAGAAGCCTCTGGCAATCGTCTCTGGTGAAGACGTGTGAAACTCACTCTGCAGGCAGTGTGGAACTGTGAGGGACTGAGGGTGGGCTCAACTCTCAGAAGTAAGATGCTTTTGGACAAGGCGTTCAGCTACCATCTCACATATGGAACTTAGTATGTAGCACCTGTCTACCACAAGAATTACTGGGAAATCGTGAATTGAGCTTGGAGGCACTCGTCTTGTGTGCCGGGAGATTCCAATTACCTCTCCCAGCACTTCCGTCAAACAGCGAGCCTAGGCCTTTTAGAAGCCAAGGGTACCAGCAGGCTGGATGTGGAGGTACAGGCCATAAGCTCAACTCTCAGAAGTGTGTATGCATGGGAGGCAGATGTCTGCTACCCGCTCGTACATGGGATTTGGAACCTAGCTACACTCTGGTTGAGGAAAGCCGTTGGAAATCGCTGTATTCAACTCAGATACACGGGAGTTCAGGCCCAGTGCTCACACATGCTTTTCCGCAACCTCTCCCAGCCACTAACATTAGGATGTTAGCAGCTACTCCTACAGTCAGGCAGCATGCGGGAGGGTTCTGCCCTCTCCTCAGCTCTCACAGGGAAGCATGTCTTGAAGCCAGCTAGCTGTCAACTACCTGCATTCCTATGGCAGTGAGAAGGTAGCAGTATTCTGAGTCAGGAGGTTCCAAGATTACCAGTCTACTGCACCTGGGGATACCCTCCAGGTCTGCATTGTTACCCTGCGTCTCAGAAGCCTCTGGCAAACGTCTCTGCTGCAGACCTGCGAAACTCACTCTGCAGGCAGTGTGGAAATGTGAGGGACTGAGGCTGAGCTCAACTCTCAGAAGTAAGATGGTTTTGGACAAGGCGTTCAGCTACCCTCTCACGTATGGAACTTAGTATGTAGCACCAGTCTACCACAGGAATTACTAGGAAATCGCTGAACTGAGCTTGGAGGCACTAGTCTTGTGTGCCGGGTGATTCCAATTACCTCTCCCAGCACTTCCGTCAAACAGCGAGCCTAGGCCTTTTAGAAGCCAAGGGTACCAGCAGGCTGGATGTGGAGGTACAGGCCATAAGCTCAACTCTCAGAAGTGTATATGCATGGGAGGCAGATGTCTGCTACCCACTCGGACATGGGAGTTGGAACCTAGCTACACTGTGATTGAAGAAGGCCATTGGAAATCGCTGTATTCAACTCAGATACACGGGAGTTCAGGCCCAGTGCTCACACATGCTTTTCCCGCAACCTCTCCCAGCCACTAACATAAGGATGATAGCAGCTACTCCTACAGTCAGGCAGCATGCGGGAGGGTTCTGCCCTGTCCTCAGCTCTCACAGGGAAGCATGTCTTGAAGCCAGCTGTCAACTAGCTGCATTCTTATGCCAGTGAGAAGGTAGCAGTATTCTGAGTCAGGAGGTTCCAAGATTACCACTCTACTGCACCTGGAGATACCCTCCAGGTCTGCATTGTTAACTTGTACTCAGTAGCCTCTGGCAATCGTCTCTGGTGAAGACGTGTGAAACTAACTCTGCAGACAGTGTGGAACTGTGAGGGACTGAGGGTGAGCTCAACTCTCAGAAGTAAGAGGCTTTTGGACAAGGCGTTCAGCTACCTTCTCACATATGGAACTTAGTATATACCGCCTGTCTACCACAAGAATTACTGGGAAATCGTGAATTGAGCTTGGAGGCACTAGTCTTGTGTGCCGGGAGATTCCAATTACCTCTCCCAGCACTTCCGTCAAATGGCAGCCAGGGCCTTTTAGAAGCCAAGGGTACCAGCAGGCTGGTTGTGGAGGTACAGGCCATAAGCTCAACTCTCAGAAGTGTGTATGCATGGGAAGCAGATGTCTGCTACCCACTCAGACATGGGAGTTGGAACCTAGCTATATTGTGATTGAAGAAGGCCATTGGAAATCGCTGTATTCAACTCAGATACACGGGAGTTCAGGCCCAGTGCTCACACATGCTTTTCCCGCAACCTCTCCCAGCCACTAACATAAGGATGTTAGCAGCTACTCCTACAGTCAGGCAGGATGCGCGAGGGTTCTGCCCTGTCCTCAGCTCTCACAGGGAAGCATGTCTTGAAGCCAGCTGTCAACTAGCTGCATTCCTATGGCAGTGAGAAGGTAGCAGTACTCTGAGTCAGGAGGTTCCAAGATTACCACTCTACTGCACCTGGAGATACCGTCCAGGTCTGCATTGTTAACTTGTACTCAGTAGCCTCTGGCAATCGTCTCTGGTGAAGACGTGTGAAACTCACTCTGCAGGCAGTGTGGAACTGTGAGGGACTGAGGGTGGGCTCAACTCTCAGAAGTAAGATACTTTTGGACAAGGCGTTCAGCTACCATCTCACATATGGAACTTAGTATGTAGCACCTGTCAACCACAAGAATTACTGGGAAATCGTGAATTGAGCTTGGAGGCACTCGTCTTGTGTGCCGGGAGATTCCAATTACCTCTCCCAGCACTTCCGTCAAACAGCGAGCCTAGGCCTTTTAGAAGCCAAGGGTACCAGCAGGCTGGATGTGGAGGTACAGGCCATAAGCTCAACTCTCAGAAGTGTGAATGCATGGGAAGCAGATGTCTGCTACCCACTCAGACATGGGAGTTGGAACCTAGCTATATTGTGATTGAAGAAGGCCATTGGAAATCGCTGTATTCAACTCAGATACACGGGAGTTCAGGCCCAGTGCTCACACATGCTTTCCCGCAACCTCTCCCAGCCACTAACATAAGGATGTTAGCAGCTACTCCTACAGTCAGGCAGGATGCGGGAGGGTTCTGCCCTGTCCTGAGCTCTCACAGGGAAGCATGTCTTGAAGCCAGCTGTCAACTAGCTGCATTCCTATGGCAGTGAGAAGGTAGCAGTATTCTGTGTCAGGAGGTTCCAAGATTACCAGTCTACTGCACCTGGGGATACCCTCCAGGTCTGCATTGTTACCCTGCGTCTCAGAAGCCTCTGGCAAACGTCTCTGCTGAAGACCTGCGAAACTCACTCTGCAGGCAGTGTGGAACTGTGAGGGACTGAGGCTGAGTTCAACTCTCAGAAGTAAGATGGTTTTGGACAAGGCGTTCAACTACCCTCTCACGTATGGTACTTAGTATGTAGCACCAGTCTACCACAGGAATTACTAGGAAATCACTGAACTGAGCTTGGAGGCACTAGTCTTGTGTGCCGGGTGATTCCAATTACCTCTCCCAGCACTTCCGTCAAACAGCGAGCCTAGGCCTTTTAGAAGCCAAGGGTACCAGCAGGCTGGATGTGGAGGTACAGGCCATAAGCTCAACTCTCAGAAGTGTGTATGCATGGGAGGCAGATGTCTGCTACCCACTCGGACATGGGAGTTGGAACCTAGCTACACTGTGATTGAAGAAGGCCATTGGAAATCGCTGTATTCAACTCAGATACACGGGAGTTCAGGCCCAGTGCTCACACATGCTTTTCCCGCAACCTCTCCCAGCCACTAACATTAGGATGTTAGCAGCTACTCCTACAGTCAGGCAGCATGCGGGAGGGTTCTGCCCTGTCCTCAGCTCTCTCAGGGAAGCATGTCTTGAAGCCAGCTAGCTGTCAACTAGCTGCATTCCTATGGCAGTGAGAAGTAGCAGTATTCTGAGTCAGGAGGTTCCAAGATTACCAGTCGACTGCACCTGGGGATACCATCCAGGTCTGCATTGATACCCTGCGTCTCAGAAGCCTCTGGCAAACGTCTCTGCTGAAGGCCTGCGAATCTCACTCTGCAGGCAGTGTGGAACTGTGAGGGACTGAGGGTGAGTTCAACTCTCAGAAGTAAGATGGTTTTGGACAAGGCGTTCAGCTACCCTCTCACGTATGGAACTTAGTATGTAGCACCTGTCTACCACAAGAATTACTGGGAAATCGTGAATTGAGCTTGGAGGCACTCGTCTTGTGTGCCGGGAGATTCCAATTACCTCTCCCAGCACTTCCGTCAAACAGCGAGCCTAGGCCTTTTAGAAGCCAAGGGTACCAGCAGGCTGGATGTGAAGGTACGGGCCATAAGCTCAACTCTCAGAAGTGTGTATGCATGGGAGGCAGATGTCTGCTACCCGCTCGTACATGGGATTTGGAACCTAGCTACACTCTGGTTGAGGAAAGCCGTTGGAAATCGCTGTATTCAACTCAGATACACGGGAGTTCAGGCCCAGTGCTCACACATGCTTTTCCCGCAACCTCTCCCAGCCACTAACATAAGGATGTTAGCAGCTACTCCTACAGTCAGGCAGGATGCGGGAGGGTTCTGCCCTGTCCTCCGCTCTCACAGGGAAGCATGTCTTGAAGACAGCTGTCAACTAGCTGCATTCCTATGGCAGTGAGAAGGTAGCAGTATTCTGAGTCAGGAGGTTCCAAGATTACCAGTCTACTGCACCTGGGGATAACCTCCAGGTCTGCATTGTTACCCTGCATCTCAGAAGCCTCTGGCAAACGTCTCTGCTGAAGACCTGCGAAACTCACTGTGCAGGCAGTGTGGAACTGTGAGGGACTGAGGCTGAGCTCAACTCTCAGAAGTAAGATGGTTTTGGACAAGGCGTTCAGCTACCCTCTCACGTATGGAACTTAGTATGTAGCACCAGTCTACCACAGGAATTACTAGGAAATCGCTGGACTGAGCTTGGAGGCACTAGTCTTGTGTGCCGGGTGATTCCATTTACCTCTCCCAACACTTCCGTCAAACAGCGAGCCTAGGACTTTTAGAAGCCAAGGGTACCAGCAGGCTGGCTGTGGAGTTACAGGCCATAAGCTCAACTCTCAGAAGTGTGTATGCATGGGAGGCAGATGTCTGCTACCCACTTGGACATGGGACTTGGAACCTAGCTACACTGTGATTGAAGAAGGCCATTGGAAATCGCTGTATTCAACTCAGATACACGGGAGTTCAGGCCAAGTGCTCACACATGCTTTTCCCGCAACCTCTCCCAGCCACTAACTTAAGGATTTTACCAGCTACTCCTACAGTCAGGCAGGATGCGGGAGGGTTCTGCCCTGTCCTCAGCTCTCACAGGGAAGCATGTCTTGAAGCCAGCTGTCAACTAGCTGCATTCCTATGGCAGTGAGAAGGTAGCAGTACTCTGAGTCAGGAGGTTCCAATATTACCACTCTACTGCACCTGGAGATACCCTCCAGGTCTGCATTGTTAACTTGTACTCAGAAGCCTCTGGCAATCGTCTCTGGTGAAGACGTGTGAAACTCACTCTGCAGGCAGTGTGGAACTGTGAGGGACTGAGGGGGAGCTCAACTCTCAGAAGTAAGATGCTTTCTGACAAGGCGTTCAGCTACCTTCTCACATTTGGAGCTTAGTATGTAGCACCTGTCTACCACAAAAATTACGGGAAATCGTGAATTGAGCTGGGAGGCACTCGTCTTTTGTGCCAGGAGATTCCAATTACCTCTCCCAGCACTTCCGTCAAACCGCGATCCTAGGCCTTTTAGAAGCCAAGGGTACCAGCAGGCTGGATGTGGAGGTACACGCCATAAGCTCAACTCTCAGAAGTGTGTATGCATGGGAGGCAGATGTCTGCTACCCACTCGGACATGGGAGTTGGAACCTACCTACACTCTCGTTGAGGAAAGCCGTTGGAAATCGCTGTATTCAACTCAGATACACGGGAGTTCAGGCCCAGTGCTCACACATGCTTTTCCCGCAACCTCTCCCAGCCACTAACATAAGGATGTTTGCAGCTACTCCTACAGTCAGGCAGGATGCCGGAGGGTTCTGCCCTGTCCTCAGCACTCACAGGGAAGCATGTCTTGAAGCCAGCTGTCAACTAGCTGCATTCCTATGGCAGTGAGAAGGTAGCAGTATTCTGAGTCAGGAGGTTCCAAGATTACCAGTCTACTGCACCTGGGGATACCCTCCAGGTCTGCATTGTTACCCTGCGTCTCAGAAGCCTCTGGCAAACGTCTCTGGTGAAGACCTGCGAAACTCACTCTGCAGGCAGTGTGGAACTGTGAGGGACTGAGGCTGAGCTCAACTCTCAGAAGTAAGTTGCATTTGGACAAGGCGTTCAGCTACCCTCTCACGTATGGATCTTAGTATGTAGCACCAGTCTACCACAGGAATTACTAGGAAATCGCTGGATTTAGATTGGAGGCACTAGTCCTGTGTGCCTGGAGACTCCAATTACCTCTCCCAACACTTCCGTCACGCAGCAGGTTTAAGCCTTTTCGAAGCGAAAGGTACCTGCAGGGAGGATGTGGAGGTAGGCCATAAGCTCAACTCTCAGAAGTGTGTATGCATGGGAGGCAGATGTCTGCTACCCACTCGGACATGGGAGTTGGAACCTAGCTACACTCTGATTGAAGAAGGCCATTGGAAAATGCTGTATTCAACTCAGATACACGTGAATTCAGGCCCAAAGCTGACACATGCTATTCCCCAACCTCTCCCAGCACCTAACATAAGGATGTTAGCAACTATGTCTACACTCAGGCAGGATGCGGGAGGGTTCTGCCCTGACCTCAGCTCTCACAGGGAAGCATGCCTAGAAGCCAGCTCTCACCTAGCTGCGTTCTTATGGCAGTGAGAAAGTAGCAGTATTCTGAGTCAGGAGGTTCCAAGATTACCACTCTACTGACCCTAGAGATACCGGACTTGTCTGCATTGTTAAGTTGCGTCTCACAAGCCTTTGGCAAACGTCTCTGGTGAAGACGTACGAAACTCACTCTGCAGGCAGTGTGGAACTGTGAGGGACTGAGGGTTAGCTCAACTCTCAGAAGTAAGATGCTTTAGGACAAGGCGTTCAGCTACCTTCTCACATTTGGAACTTAGTATGTAGCACCAGTCTACCACAGGAATTATAGGAAATAGCTGTATTAAGCTTGGAGGCACTAGTCTTGTGTGTCTGGAGACTCCGTTTACCTCTCCTAACACTTCCGTCACTCAGCAGTAATAGGAATTTTAGAAGCGAATGGTACCTGCAGGCACGATGTGGAGGTACAGGCCATAAGCTCAACTCTCAGAAGCGTGTATGCATGGGATGCAGATGTCTGCTCCCCACTCGGACATGGGAGTTGGTACCTAGATACACTCTGATTGATTGAAGAAGGCCATTGGAAAACGCTGTATTCAACTCAGATACACGTGAGTTCAGCCCCAATGCTGACACATGCTATTCCCCCAACGTCACCCAGCACCTAACATAAGGATGTTAGCAGCTATGTCTACACTCAGGCAGGATGCTGGAGGGTTCTGCAATGACTTCACCTCTCACAGGGAAGCATGCCTAGAAGCCAGCTCTCAACTAGCTGCGTTCTCATGGCAGTGAGAAGGTAGCAGTATTCTGAGTCACGAGTTTCCAAGATTACCAACTACTGCACCAGGAGATACCGTCCAGGTGTGCATTGTAAAGTTGCGTCTCACAAGCCTTGGCAAACGTCTCTGGTGAAGACGTGCGAAACTCACTCTGCAGGCAGGGTGGAACTGTGAGGGACTGAGGGTCAGCTCAACTCTCAGAAGTAAGATGCTTTTGGACAAGGCGTTCAGCTACCTTCTCACATATGGAACTTAGTATGTAGCACCAGTCTACCACAGGAATTACTAGGAAATCGCTGGATTTAGATGGAGGCACTAGTCTTGTGTGCGTTTAGACTCCAATTACCTCTCCCAACACTTCCGTCAGGGAGCAGGCTTAGGCCTTTTCGAAGCGAAGGGTACCTGCAGGCAGGATGTGGAGGTACAGGCCATAAGCTCAACTCCCAGAAGTGTGTATGCATGGGATGTAGATATCTGCTCCCCACTCGGACATGGGAGTTGGAACCTAGCTACACTCGGATTGAAGAAGGCCATTGGGGGATCCCTGGTTGGCGCAGCGGTTTGGCGCCTGCCTTTGGCCCAGGACGCGATCCTGGAGACCCGGGATCGAATCCCACGTCGGGCTCAAGGTGCATGGAGCGTGCTTCTCCCTCTGCCTGTGTCTCTGCCTCATTCTCTCTCTCTCTCTCTATCACAAATAAATAAAAATTGAAAAAAAACATTGAAGAAGAAGGCCATTGGAAAACGATGTTATCAACTCAGCTACACGTGAGTTCAGGCCCAATGCTGCAAATGCTATTCTCCCAACCTCTCCCAGCACCTAACATAAGGATGTTAGCAACTATGTCTACAAGCAGGCAGGATGCTGGAGGGTTCTGCCATGACCTCACCTCTCACAGGGAATCATGCCTAGAAGCCTGCTCTCAACTAGCTGCGTTCTCATGGCAGTGAGAAGGTAGCAGTATTGAGAGTAAGGAGTTTCCAAGATTACCACTCTACTGCACCAGGAGATTCCGTCCAGGTCTGCATTGTAAAGTTGCGTCTCACAAGCCTTTGGCAAACGTCTCTGGTGAAGACGTGCGAAACTCACTCTGCAGGCAGTGTGGAACTGTGAGGAACTGACGGTGAGCTCAACTCTCAGAAGTAAGATGCTTTTGGACAAGGCGTTCAGCTACCTTCTCACATATGGAACTTAGTATGTAGCACCAGTCAACCACAGGAATTACTAGGAAATCACTGGATTGAGCTTGGTGGCACTAGTCTTGTATGCCTAGAGACTCCAATTACCTCTCCCAACACTTCCGTCACGCAGCAGGCTTAGGCCTTTTCGAAGCGAAGGGTACCTGCAGGCAGGATGTGGAGGTACAGGCCGTAATCTCAACTCTCAGAAGTAAGCATGGGAGGCATATGTCTGCAACCCACTAGTACATGGGAATTGGAACCAGGCTACACCCTGATTGAAGAAGGCCATTGGAAAACGCTGTATTCAACTCAGATACACGTGAGTTCAGGCCCAATGCTGACACATGCTATTCCCCCAACGTCTCCCAGCACCTAACATAAGGATGTTAACAGCTATGTCTACACTCAGGCAGGATGCGGGAGCGTTCTGCCCTAACCTCAGCTCTCACAGGGAAGCATGCCTAGAAGCCAGCTCTCACCTAGCTGCGTTCCAATGGCAGTGAGAACGTAGCAGTATTCTGAGTCAGGAGGTTCCAAGATTACCACACTTCTGCACCTAGAGATACCGTCCTTGTCTGCATTGTTAAGTTTCGTCTCACAAGCTTTTGTTTTTGATTTTTTTTTAAATTTTTTTATTTATTATTTATGATAGTCACAGAGAGAGAGAGAGAGAGAGAGAAAGAGGCACAGAGACATAGGCAGAGGGAGAAGCAGGCTCCATGCACCGGGAGCCTGATGTGGGATTCGATCCCGGGTCTCCAGGATCGCGCCCTGGGCCAAAGGCAGGCGCCACACCGCTGCGCCACCCAGGGATCCCATGTCTCACAAGCTTTTGGAAAACGTCTCTGGTGAAGACGTGCGAAACTCACTCTGCAGGCAGTGTGGAACTGTGAGGGACTGATGGTGAGCTCAACTCTCAGAAGTAAGATGCTTTTGGACAAGGCGTTCAGCTACCTTCTCAGATATGGAACTTAGTATGTAGCACCAGTCTACCCCAGGAATTACTAGGAAATCGCTGGATTTAGATTGGAGGCACTAGTCTTGTGTGCCTGGAGACTCCAATTACCTCTCCCAACACTTCCGTCACGCAGCAGGCTTAAGCCTTTTCGAAGCGAAAGGTACCTGCAGGGAGGATGTGGAGGTAGGCCATAAGCTCAACTCTCAGAAGTGTGTATGCATGGGAGGCAGATGTCTGGTACCCACTCGGACATGGGAGTTGGAACCTAGCTACACTCTGATTGAAGAAGGCCATTGGAAAATGCTGTATTCAACTCAGATACACGTGAATTCAGGCCCAAAGCTGACACATGCTATTCCCCAACCTCTCCCAGCACCTAACATAAGGATGTTAGCAACTATGTCTACACTCAGGCAGGATGCGGGAGGGTTCTGCCCTGACCTCAGCTCTCACAGGGAAGCATGCCTAGAAGCCAGCTCTCACCTAGCTGCGTTCTTATGGCAGTGAGAAAGTAGCAGTATTCTGAGTCAGGAGGTTCCAAGATTACCACTCTACTGCACCTGGAGATACCGGACTGGTCTGCATTGTTAAGTTTTGTCTCACAAGCCTTTGGCAAACGTCTCTGGTGAAGACCTGCGAAACTCACTCTGCAGGCAGTGTGGAACTGTGAGGGCCTGAGGGTGAGCTCAACTCTCAGAAGTAAGATGCTTTAGGACAAGGCGTTCAGCTACCTTCTCACATTTGGAACTTAGTATGTAGCACCAGTCTACCACAGGAATTATAGGAAATAGCTGGATTGAGCTTGGTGGCACTAGTCTTGTGTGCCTGGAGACTACAATTACCTCTCCCAACACTTCCGTCACGCAGCAGTTCTAGGCCTTTAGAAGCGAGTTGTATCTGCAAGCAGGATGTGGACGGTACCGGCCGTAAGATCAACCCCTCAGAAGTAAGCATGAGAGGCAGATGTCTGCAACACCCTTGTACGTGGGAGTTGGAACCAAGCTTACACTCTGATTGAAGAAGGCCGTTGGAAACGCTTGTATTCAACTCAGATACACGTGAGTTCAGTCCCAATGCTGACACATGCTATTCCCCCAACCTCTCCCAGCACCTACCACTCTACTGCACCTGAGATACCCTTCAGGGTCTGCATTGTTAACTTGTACTCAGAAGCCTCTGGCAATCGTCTCTGGTGAAGACGTCCGAATCTCACTCTGGAGTCAGTGTGCAAAAGTGAGGGACTGAGGCCGAGCTCAACTCTCAGAAGTAAGTTGCTTTTGGCACAAGGCGTCAGCTACCTTCTCACATATGGAACCTAGTATGTAGCACCAGTCTACCAGAGGAATTACTAGGAAATCGCTGGAATTAGACTGGAGGAACTAGTCTTGTGTGCCTGGAGACTCCAATACCTCTGCCAACACTTCCGTCACGCAGCAGGCTTAGGCCTTTTCGAAGCGAAGTGTACCTCCAGGCAGGGATGTGGAGGTACCGGCCGTAATCTCAAACTCTCAGAAGTAAGCATGGGAGGCAGATGTCTGCAACCCTACTAGTACATGGGAGTTGGAACCTAGTTACACTCTGATTGAAGAAGGCCGTTGTAAAACGCTTGTATTCAACTCAGATTACACGTGAGTTCAGCCCCAATGCTGACACATGCTATTCACCCCAACCTCTCCCAGACCTAACATAAGGATGTAGCATCTATGTCTACACTCATGCAGGATGCGGGAGGGAGGGTTTGCCTGACCTCAGCTCTCACAGGGTCGCATGCCTAGAAGCCAGCTCTCACCTAGCAGCGTTCTTATGGCAGTGATAAGGTAGCAGTATTCAATGTCAGGAGGGTTCCAAGATTACCACGTATTGCACCTGGAGATACCATCCTTGTCTGCATTGTTAAGTTGCGTCTCTCAAGCCTTTGGCAAACGTCTCTGGTGAAGTCGTGCGAAACTCACTCTGCAGGCAGTGTGTGGAACTGTGAGGGACTGAGGGGAAGCTCAACTCTCAGAAGTAAGATGCTTTTGGACAAGACGTTCAGCCACCTTCTCACAATGGAACTTAGTATGTAGCACCAGTCTACCACAGGAATTACTAGGAAATCGCTGGATTGAGCTTGGAGGCACTAGTCTTGTGTGCCTGGAGACTCTAATTACCTCTCCTAAAACTTCCGTCACTCAGCAGTCCTAGGCCTTTTAGAAGCGAAGATACCTGCAGGCACGATGTGGAGGTACAGGCCATATGCTCAACTCTCAGAAGCGTGTATGCATGGGATGCAGATTTCTGCTACCCACTCGGACATGGGAGTTGCAACCTAGCTACACTCTGATTGAAGAAGGCCATTGGAAAACGCTGTATTCAATCAGATACACGTGAGTTCAGGCCCAATGCTTACACATGCTATTCTCCAAACCTCTCCCAGCACCTAACATATGGATGTTATCAGCTACGTCTACAGTCAGGCAGGATGGGGGAGTGTTCTGCACTGAACCAGCTCTCACAGAGAAGCATGCCTAGAAGCCAGCTCTAAACTAGCTGCGTTCTTATGCAGTGTGAAAGTAGCAGTATTGTGAGTAGGAGGTTCCAAGCTTACCACTCTACTGCACCTGGAGATACGTCCGGTTGGCATGTTAAGTTTGCTTCTCACAAGCGTTTGGCTAACGACTCTGGTG